>NW_028227346.1:165925-273325 GCF_978045245.1 Mus caroli
GAGAAATTCACACTTGTAGGACCTGCAATATGGTGAGAAACACTGAGAAAGTCAAAAAAATGAGAAAATTACACTGTAGGACCTGGAATATGTTGAGAAACACTTTAAAAGTCGAAAAAAGAGAAAATCACCCTCTAGGACATGGAATATGATGAGAAACCCTGAAAAAGTCAAAAAATGAGAAAATAACACTGTAGTACTTTGAATATGGTGAGAAAACATTGAAAAAGTCTAAAAATGAGAAAATCACACAGTAGGACCTGGAATACGGTGAGAAACCCTGAAGCAGTCGAAAAATAAGAAATCAAATTTGTCATATCTGCAATATGGTGAGAAACCCTGAACAAGTCCAAAAAATGAGAAAAATACACTGTAGGACCTGCAATATGGTGAGAAACCCTGAAAAAGTCGAAAAAATGAGAAAATCACACTGTAGGACTTGGAATATGGTGAGACACCCTGAAAAACTCAAAAATTGAGAAAATCACACTGTAGGATTTGGAATAAGATGAGAAACCCTGAAAAAGTTGAAAAATGAGAAAATCACACTGTAGAAGATGGAATATAGTGAGCAATCCTGAAAAGTCAAAAAATGAGAAAATCACACTGTGGAACCTGGAATATGGTGAGAAACACTGAAAAATCTTAAAATGAGAAAATCACACTGTAGGACCTGAAATATGGTGAGTAACTCTGAAAAAGTCGAAAAAATGAGAAATTCACACTTGTAGGACCTGCAATATGGTGAGAAACACTGAAAAGTCAAAAAATGAGAAAATTACACTGTAGGACCTGGAAAATGTTGAGAAACACTTTAAAAGTCGAAAATAGAGAAAATCACCCTCTAGGACATGGAATATGATGAGAAAACCTGAAAAATTCAAAAATGAGAAATTCACACTGTAGGACTTGGAATATTGATGAGAAACCCTGAAAAAGTCAAAAATGAGAAAATCACACTGTAGGACTTGGAATATGGTGAGAAACCCTGAAAAAGTCTTAAAATGAGAAAATCACACAGTAGGACCTGCAATATGGTGAGAAACACTGAAAAATCTTAAAATGAGAAAATCACACTGTAGGACCTGGAATATGGTGAGTAACTCTGAAAAAGTCGAAAAATAAGAAATTCACACTTGTAGGACCTGCAATATGGTGAGAAACACTGAAAAAGTCAAAAAATGAGAAAATCACACAGTAGGACCTGCAATATGGTGAGAAACACGGAAAAAGTCAAAAAATGAGAAAATTACACTGTAGGACCTGGAATGTGTTGAGAAACACTTTAAAAGTCGAAAATAGAGAAAATCACCTTCTAGGACATGGAATATGATGAGAAACCCTGAAAAAGTCAAAAATGAGAAAATAACACTGTAGTACCTTGAATATGGTGAGAAAACACTGAAAAAGTATAAAAATGAGAAAATCACACAGTAGGGACTGGAATATGGTGAGAAACCCTGAAGCAGTCGAAAAATAAGAAATTCACACTTGTAGGACCTGCAATATGGTGAGAAACCCTGAAAAAGTCGAAAAATGAGAAAATCACACTGTAGGACTGGGAATAAGATGAGAAAACCCTGAAAAAGTTGAAAAATGAGAAAATCACACTGTAGAAGATGGAATATGGTGAGCAATTCTGAAAAAGTCAAAAAATGAGAAAAATCACACTGTGGAACCTGGAATATGGTGAGAAACTCTGAAAAAGGCGAAAAATTAGAAAAATCACTCTCTAGGACTTGGAATATGATGAGAAACCCTGAAAAAGTCGAAAAAGGAGAAAATCACACTGTAGTAGCTGGAATATGGTGATAAACACTGAAAAAGTCTCAAAATGAGAAAATCACACAGTAGGACCTGCAATATGGTAAAAAACACTAAAACAGTCGAAAAAAAAAGAAAATCAAACTTGTAGTACCTGCAATATGGTGAGAAACCTTGAAAAATTCCAAAAATGAGAAAATCACACTGTAGGATTTGAATATGATGAGAAACCGTGAAAAAGTCAAAAAATGAGAATAATACACTGTAGGAGCTGGAATATGATGAGAAACCCTGAAAAAGTTGAAAAATAAGAAAATCACACTTGTAGGACCTCCAATATGGTGAAAAACCCTGAAAAAGTCGAAAAATGAGAAAATCACAGTGTAGGACCTGGAATATGGTGAGAAACCCTGAAAAAGTCGAAAAATGAGAAAATCATGCAGTAGGTCCTGGAATTTGGTGAGAAACACTGAAAAAGTCTAAAATAAGAAAATTACACTGTAGTACCTGGAATATGGTGACAAACCGTGAAAAAGTCTTAAAATGAGAAAATCACACTGTAGGACATTGAATATGGTGAGAAACCTTGAAAAAGTAAAAAAATGAGAAACAACACTATAGTAAAAGGAATATGGTGATATAATCTGAAAAAGTCGAAAAATTAGAAAAATCACACTCTAGGACTTGGAATATGATGAGAAACCCTGAAAAGTCAAAAAATGAGAAAATCACACTGTAGGACTTGGAATATGTTGAGAAACACTGAAAAAGTAAAAAAAATGAGTAAATCACACAGTAGGACCTGGAATATGGTGAGAAACCCTGAAAAAGTCTTAAAAATGAGAAAATCACACAGTAGGACCTGCAATATGTTGAGAAACACTGAAAAATCTTTAAAATGAGAAAATCACACTGTAGGACCTGGAATATGGTGAGTAACTCTGAAAAAAGTCGAAAAATGAGAAATTCACACTTGTAGGACCTGCAATATGGTGAGAAACATTGAAAAAAGTCAAAACATGAGAAAATTACACTGTAGGAACTGGAATATGTTGAGAAACACTTTAAAAGTCGAAAAAAGAGAAAATCACCCTCTAGGACATGGAATATGATGAGAAAGCCTGAAAAAGTCAAAAAATGAGAAAATAACAATGTAAGTACCTTGAATATGGTGAGAAAAACACTGAAAAAGTCTAAAAATGAAAATTCACACAGTAGGACCTGGAATATGGTGAGAAACCCTGAAGCAGTCGAAAAATAAGAAAATCAAATTTGTCATATCTGCAATATGGTGAGAAACCCTGAAAAAGTCAAAAAATGAGAAAAATACACTGAAGGAGCTGGAATATGGTGAGAAACCCTGAAAAAGTCAAAAAATAAGAAATTCACACTTGTAGGACCTGCAATAGGGTGAGAAATTCTAAAAAAGTCAAAAAATGAGAAAATCACACTGTAGGACTTGGAATATGGTGAGAAACCCTGAAAAAGTCGAAAAATGAGAAAATCACGCAGTAGGACCAGAATATTGTGAGAAAACGTGAAAAAGTCTAAAAATGAGAAAAATACACTGTAGGAGCTGGAATATGGTGAGAAAACCTGAAAAAGTCGAAAAATAAGAAACTCACACTTGTTTGACATCCATTATGGTGAGAAACCCTGAAAAAGTCGAAAAATGAGAAAATCACACTGTAGGACCTGGAATATGGTGAGAAACCCTGAAAAAGTCAAAAAATGAGAAAATCATACTGTAGGATTTGGAATATGATGAAAAACCCTGAAAAAGTCGAAAAATGAGAAAATCACACTGTAGAAGATGGAATATGGTGAGCAACCGTGAAAAAGTCAATAATTAGAAAAATCACACTCTAGGACTTTGAATATTATGAGGAACCCTGAAAAAGTCGAAAAATGAGAAAATCACACTGTAGTAGCTGGAATATGGTGAGAAACACTGAAAAAGTCTCAAAATGAGAAAATCACACAGTAGGACCTGCAATGTGATGATAAACACTTAAACAGTCAAAAAATAAGAAAATCAAACTTGTAGTACATGCAATATGGTGAGAAACCCTGAAAATTTCCAAAAATGCGAAAATCACACTGTAGGATTTAGAATATGATGAGTAACCATTAAAAAGTCAAAAAATGAGAAAAATACACTGTAGAAGCTGGAATATGGTGAGAAACCCTGAAAAAGTCGAAAAATAAGAAAATCACACTTGTAGAACTTCCAATATGGTGAGAAACCTGAAAAAGTCGAAAAAATGAGTAAATCACACAGTAGGACCTGGAATATGGTGAGAAACCCTGAAAAAGTCTTAAAATGAGAAAATCACACAGTAGGACCTGCAATATGTTGAGAAACACTGAAAAATCTTAAAATGAGAAAATCACACTGTAGGACCTGGAATATGGTGAGTAACTCTGAAAAAGTCGAAAAATGAGAAATTCACACTTGTAGGACCTGCAATATGGTGAGAAACATTGAAAAAGTCAAAACATGAGAAAATTACACTGTAGGAACTGGAATATGTTGAGAAACACTTTAAAAGTCGAAAAAAGAGAAAATCACCCTCTAGGACATGGAATATGATGAGAAAGCCTGAAAAAGTCAAAAAATAAGAAAATAACAATGTAGTACCTTGAATATGGTGAGAAAACACTGAAAAAGTCTAAAAATGAAAATTCACACAGTAGGACCTGGAATATGGTGAGAAACCCTGAAGCAGTCGAAAAATAAGAAAATCAAATTTGTCATATCTGCAATATGGTGAGAAACCCTGAAAAAGTCAAAAAATGAGAAAAATACACTGAAGGAGCTGGAATATGGTGAGAAACCCTGAAAAAGTCAAAAAATAAGAAATTCACACTTGTAGGACCTGCAATAGGGTGAGAAATTCTAAAAAAGTCAAAAAATGAGAAAATCACACTGTAGGGACTTGGAATATGGTGAGAAAACCCTGAAAAAGTCGAAAAATGAGAAAATCACGCAGTAGGACCAGGAATATTGTGAGAAAACGTGAAAAAGTCTAAAAATGAGAAAAATACACTGTAGGAGCTGGAATATGGTGAGAAAACCTGAAAAAGTCGAAAAATAAGAAAACTCACACTTGTTTGACATCCATTATGGTGAGAAACCCTGAAAAAGTCGAAAAATGAGAAAATCACACTGTAGGACCTGGAATATGGTGAGAAACCCTGAAAAAGTCAAAAAATGAGAAAATCATACTGTAGGATTTGGAATATGATGAAAAACCCTGAAAAAGTCGAAAAATGAGAAAATCACACTGTAGAAGATGGAATATGGTGAGCAACCGTGAAAAAGTCAATAATTAGAAAAATCACACTCTAGGACTTTGAATATTATGAGGAACCCTGAAAAAGTCGAAAAATGAGAAAATCACACTGTAGTAGCTGGAATATGGTGAGAAACACTGAAAAAGTCTCAAAATGAGAAAATCACACAGTAGGACCTGCAATGTGATGATAAACACTTAAACAGTCAAAAAATAAGAAAATCAAACTTGTAGTACATGCAATATGGTGAGAAACCCTGAAAATTTCCAAAAATGCGAAAATCACACTGTAGGATTTAGAATATGATGAGTAACCATTAAAAAGTCAAAAAATGAGAAAAATACACTGTAGAAGCTGGAATATGGTGAGAAAACCCTGAAAAAGTCGAAAAATAAGAAAATCACACTTGTAGAACTTCCAATATGGTGAGAACCCTGAAAAAGTCGAAAAAATGAGAAAATCACAAAGTAGGACCTGGAATATGGTGAGAAACCCTGGAAAAAGTCTTAAAATGAGAAAATCACACTGTAGGACTTGGAATAAGATGAGAAAACCTGAAAAAGTCGAAAAATGAGAAAATCACACTGTAGTACCTGGAATATGTTGAGAAACCCTTAAAAAGTCTTATAATGAGAAAATCACACTATAGGACCTGGAATATGGTGAGAAACTCTGAAATAGTCGAAAAAAGAGAAAATCACACTCTAGGACTTGGAATATGATGAGAAAACCCGAAAAAGTCAAAAAAATGAGAAAATCACACTGTAGTACCTGGAATATGGTGAGAAACCCTGAAAAAGTCTAAAAATGAGAAAATCAAACAGTAGGACCTGGAATATGGTGAGAAACCCTGAAAGATCAAAAAATAAGAAAATGAAACTTGTAGTACCTGCAATATGGAGAGAAACTGTGAAAAAGTCAAAAAGGAGAAAATCAAAATATAGGACTTGGAATAAAATGAGAAACCGTGAAAAAGACAAAAAAATGACAAAAATATACTGTAGGTTCTGAAATATGGTGAGCAACCCTGAAAAATTCAAAAAATGAGAAAAATCACAATGTAGAACCTGCAATATGTTGAGAAACCCTGAAAAATTCCAAAAATGAGAAAATCACACTGTAGGATTTAGAATATGATGAGAAACCGTGAAAAATCAAAAAAATGAGAATAATACACTGTAGGAGCTGGAATATGATGAGAAACCCTGAAAAAGTCGAAAAATGAGAAAAATCACACAATAGGACCTGCAATATGGTGAGAAACACTGAATCAGTTGAAAAATAAGAAAATAAAACTTGTAGTACCTGCAATATGGTGAGAAACCCTGAAAAATTCCAAAAATGAGAAAAATAACACTGTAGGATTTGGAATATGATGAGAAACCGTGAAAAAATCAAAAAAATGAGAATAATACACTGTAGGAGCTGGAATATGATGAGAAACCCTGAAAAAGTCGAAAAATAAGAAAGTCACATTGTAGGACCTCCAATATGGTGAAAAACCCTGAAAAAGTCGAAAAATGAGAAAATCACAGTGTAGGACCTGGAATATGGTGAGAAACCCTGAAAAAGTCAAAAATGAGAAAATCACGCAGTAGGTCCTGGAATTTGGTGAGAAACACTGAAAAAGTCTAAAATAAGAAAATCACACTGTAGTACCTGGAATATGGTGACAAACCCTGAAAATGTCAAAAAATGAGAAAATCACACTGTAGGACTTGGAATATGGTGAGAAACCCCTGAAAAAGTCAAAAAATGAGAAAATCAGGCAGTAGGACCTGGAATATGGTGAGAAACACTGAAAAATCTTAAAATGAGAAAATCACACTGTAGGACCTGGAATATGGTGAGTAACTCTGAAAAAGTCGAAAAATGAGAAATTCACACTTGTAGGACCTGCAATATGGTGGAAACACTGAAAAAGTCAAAAAATGAGAAAATTACACTGGTGGACCTGGAATATGTTGAGAAACCCCTTTAAATGTCGAAAAAAGAGAAAATCACCCCGTAGGACTTGGAATAAGATGAGAAAACCTGAAAAAGTCAAAAAATGAGAAAATAACACTGTAGTACCTTGAATATAATGAGTAAACACTGAAAAAGTCTAAAAATGAGAAAATCACACAGTAGGACCTGGAATATGGTGAGAAACCCTGAAGCAGTTGAAAAATAAGAAAATCAAATTTGTCGTATCTGCAATATGGTGAGAAACCCTGAAAAAGTCAAAAATGAGAAAAATACACTGAAGGAGCTGGAATATGGTGAGAAACCCTGAAAAAGTCAAAAAATAAGAAATTCACACTTGTAGAACAAGCAATAGCGTGAGAAATTCTGAAAAAGTCAAAAAATGAGAAAATCACACTGTAGGACTTGGAATATGGTGAGAAACCCTGAAAAAGTCGAAAAATTAGAAAATCACGCAGTAGGAGCTGGAATATGGTGAGAAACCCTGAAAAAGTAAAAAAAAATGAGAAAATCACACTGTAGGACCTGGAATATAGTGAGAAACCCTGAAAAAGTCGAAAAAAGAGAAAATCACACTCTAGGACTTGGAATATGATGAGAAACCCTGAAAAAGTCAAAAAATGAGAAAATCACACAGTAGTACCTGGAATATGGTGAGAAACCCTGAAAAAGTCTAAAAATGAGAAAATCACACTGTAGGACTTGGAATAAGATGAGAAACCGTGAAAAAGACAAAAAATGACAAAAATACACTGTAGGAGCTGGAATATGGTGAGAAACCCTGAAAAAGTCCAACGATAAGAAATTCACACTTGTAGGACCTGCAATATGGTGAGAAACCCTGAAAAAGTCGAAAAATGAGAAAATCACACTGTAGGACTTGGAGTAAGATGAGAAACCCTGAAAAAGTCAAAAAATGAGAAAATCACACTGTAGGACCTGGAATATGGTGAGAAACCCTGAAAAAGTCGAAAAAAGAGAAAATCACACTCTAGGACTTGGAATATGATGAGAAACCCTGAAAAAGTCAAAAAATGAGAAAATCACACTGTAGGACCTGGAATATGGTGAGAAACCCTTAAAAAGTTGAAAAAAGAGAAAATCACACTCTAGGACTTGGAATATGATGAGAAACCCTGAAAAAGTCAAAAAATGAGAAAATCACACAGTAGTACCTGGAATATGGTGAGAAACCCTGAAAAAGTCTAAAAATGAGAAAATCACACAGTAGGACCTGCAATATGGTGAGAAACACTGAAAAAGTCGAAAAATGAGAAAATCACACTGTAGGACTTGGAGTAAGATGAGAAACCCTGAAAAAGTCAAAAAATGAGAAAATCACACTGTAGGACCTGGAATATGGTGAGAAACCCTGAAAAAGTCGAAAAAAGAGAAAATCACACCTCTAGGACTTGGAATATGATGAGAAACCCTGAAAAAGTCAAAAAATGAGAAAATCACACTGTAGGACCTGGAATATGGTGAGAAACCCTGAAAAAGTCGAAAAAAAGAGAAAATCACACTCTAGGACTTGGAATATGATGAGAAACCCTGAAAAAGTCAAAAAATGAGAAAATCACACAGTAGTACCTGGAATATGGTGAGAAACCCTGAAAAAGTCTAAAAATGAGAAAATCACACAGTAGGACCTGCAATATGGTGAGAAACCCTGAAAAAGTCCAACAATAAGAAATTCACACTTGTAGGACCTGCAATATGGTGAGAAACCCTGAAAAAGTCGAAAAATGAGAAAATCACACTGTAGGACTTGAAGTAAGATGAGAAACCCTGAAAAAGTCAAAAAATGAGAAAATCACACTGTAGGACCTGGAATGTGGTGAGAAACCCTGAAAAAGTCAAAAAAAGAGAAAATCACACTCTAGGACTTGGAATATGATGAGAAACCCTGAAAAAGTCAAAAAATGAGAAAATCACACTGTAGGACCTGGAATATGGTGAGAAACCCTTAAAAAGTTGAAAAAAGAGAAAATCACACTCTAAGACTTGGAATATGATGAGAAACCCTGAAAAAGTCAAAAAATGAGAAAATCACACAGTAGTACCTGGAATATGGTGAGAAACCCTGAAAAAGTCTAAAAATGAGAAAATCACACAGTAGGACCTGCAATATGGTGAGAAACACTGAAAAAGTCGAAAAATGAGAAAATCACACTGTAGGACTTGGAATAAGATGAGAAACCGTGAAAAAGACAAAAAATGACAAAAATACACTGTAGAAGCTGGAATATGGTGAAAAACCCTGAAAAAGTCCAACAATAAGAAAATCACACTTGTAGGACCTGTAATATGGTGAGAAACCCTGAAAAAGTCGAAAAATGAGAAAATCACACTGTAGGACTTGGAATATGGTGAGAAACGCTGAAAAAGTCAAAAAATGAGCAAATCATGCAGTAGGACCTGGAATATGGTGAGAAACACTGAAAAAGTCCTAAAAATGAGAAAATCACACATTAGGACCTGGGATATGGTGAAAAACTCTGAAAAAGTCGAAAAATAAGAAATTCACACTTGTAGGACCTACAATATGGTGAGAAACCCTGAAAAAGTCAAAAAATGAGAAAATCACACTGTAGGACCTGGAATATGGTGAGAAACCCTTAAAAAGTTGAAAAAAGAGAAAATCACACTCTAGGACTTGGAATATGATGAGAAACCCTGAAAAAGTCAAAAAATAAGAAAATCACACAGTAGTACCTGGAATATGGTGAGAAACCCTGAAAAAGTCTAAAAATGAGAAAATCACACAGTAGGACCTGCAATATGGTGAGAAACCCTGAAAAAGTCCAACAATAAGAAATTCACACTTGTAGGACCTGCAATATGGTGAGAAACCCTGAAAAAGTCGAAAAATGAGAAAATCACACTGTAGGACTTGAAGTAAGATGAGAAACCCTGAAAAAGTCAAAAAATGAGAAAATCACACTGTAGGACCTGGAATATGGTGAGAAACCCTGAAAAAGTCGAAAAAAGAGAAAATCACACTCTAGGACTTGGAATATGATGAGAAACCCTGAAAAAGTCAAAAAATGAGAAAATCACACTGTAGGACCTGGAATATGGTGAGAAACCCTTAAAAAGTTGAAAAAAGAGAAAATCACACTCTAGGACTTGGAATATGATGAGAAACCCTGAAAAAGTCAAAAAATGAGAAAATCACACAGTAGTACCTGGAATATGGTGAGAAACCCTGAAAAAGTCTAAAAATGAGAAAATCACACAGTAGGACCTGCAATATGGTGAGAAACACTGAAAAAGTCGAAAAATGAGAAAATCACACTGTAGGACTTGGAATAAGATGAGAAACCCTGAAAAAGTCAAAAAATGAGAAAATCACACTGTAGGACCTGGAATATGGTGAGAAACCCTGAAAAAGTCGAAAAAAGAGAAAATCACACTCTAGGACTTGGAATATGATGAGAAACCCTGAAAAAGTCAAAAAATGAGAAAATCACACTGTAGGACCTGGAATATGGTGAGAAACCCTTAAAAAGTTGAAAAAAGAGAAAATCACACTCTAGGACTTGGAATATGATGAGAAACCCTGAAAAAGTCAAAAAATGAGAAAATCACACAGTAGTACCTGGAATATGGTGAGAAACCCTGAAAAAGTCTAAAAATGAGAAAATCACACAGTAGGACCTGCAATATGGTGAGAAACCCTGAAAAAGTCCAACAATAAGAAATTCACACTTGTAGGACCTGCAATATGGTGAGAAACCCTGAAAAAGTCGAAAAATGAGAAAATCACACTGTAGGACTTGGAGTAAGATGAGAAACCCTGAAAAAGTCAAAAAATGAGAAAATCACACTGTAGGACCTGGAATATGGTGAGAAACCCTGAAAAAGTCGAAAAAAGAGAAAATCACACTCTAGGACTTGGAATATGATGAGAAACCCTGAAAAAGTCAAAAAATGAGAAAATCACACTGTAGGACCTGGAATATGGTGAGAAACCCTTAAAAAGTTGAAAAAAGAGAAAATCACACTCTAGGACTTGGAATATGATGAGAAACCCTGAAAAAGTCAAAAAATAAGAAAATCACACAGTAGTACCTGGAATATGGTGAGAAACCCTGAAAAAGTCTAAAAATGAGAAAATCACACAGTAGGACCTGCAATATGGTGAGAAACCCTGAAAAAGTCCAACAATAAGAAATTCACACTTGTAGGACCTGCAATATGGTGAGAAACCCTGAAAAAGTCGAAAAATGAGAAAATCACACTGTAGGACTTGAAGTAAGATGAGAAACCCTGAAAAGGTCAAAAAATGAGAAAATCACACTGTAGGACCTGGAATATGGTGAGAAACCCTGAAAAAGTCGAAAAAAGAGAAAATCACACTCTAGGACTTGGAATATGATGAGAAACCCTGAAAAAGTCAAAAAATGAGAAAATCACACTGTAGGACCTGGAATATGGTGAGAAACCCTTAAAAAGTTCAAAAAAGAGAAAATCACACTCTAGGACTTGGAATATGATGAGAAACCCTGAAAAAGTCAAAAAATGAGAAAATCACACAGTAGTACCTGGAATATGGTGAGAAACCCTGAAAAAGTCTAAAAATGAGAAAATCACACAGTAGGACCTGCAATATGGTGAGAAACACTGAAAAAGTCGAAAAATGAGAAAATCACACTGTAGGACTTGGAGTAAGATGAGAAACCCTGAAAAAGTCAAAAAATGAGAAAATCACACTGTAGGACCTGGAATATGGTGAGAAACCCTGAAAAAGTCGAAAAAAGAGAAAATCACACTCTAGGACTTGGAATATGATGAGAAACCCTGAAAAAGTCAAAAAATGAGAAAATCACACTGTAGGACCTGGAATATGGTGAGAAACCCTTAAAAAGTTGAAAAAAGAGAAAATCACACTCTAGGACTTGGAATATGATGAGAAACCCTGAAAAAGTCAAAAAATGAGAAAATCACACAGTAGTACCTGGAATATGGTGAGAAACCCTGAAAAAGTCTAAAAATGAGAAAATCACACAGTAGGACCTGCAATATGGTGAGAAACCCTGAAAAAGTCCAACAATAAGAAATTCACACTTGTAGGACCTGCAATATGGTGAGAAACCCTGAAAAAGTCGAAAAATGAGAAAATCACACTGTAGGACTTGGAGTAAGATGAGAAACCCTGAAAAAGTCAAAAAATGAGAAAATCACACTGTAGGACCTGGAATATGGTGAGAAACCCTGAAAAAGTCGAAAAAAGAGAAAATCACACTCTAGGACTTGGAATATGATGAGAAACCCTGAAAAAGTCAAAAAATGAGAAAATCACACTGTAGGACCTGGAATATGGTGAGAAACCCTTAAAAAGTTGAAAAAAGAGAAAATCACACTCTAGGACTTGGAATATGATGAGAAACCCTGAAAAAGTCAAAAAATGAGAAAATCACACAGTAGTACCTGGAATATGGTGAGAAACCCTGAAAAAGTCTAAAAATGAGAAAATCACACAGTAGGACCTGCAATATGGTGAGAAACACTGAAAAAGTCGAAAAATGAGAAAATCACACTGTAGGACTTGGAGTAAGATGAGAAACCCTGAAAAAGTCAAAAAATGAGAAAATCACACTGTAGGACCTGGAATATGGTGAGAAACCCTGAAAAAGTCGAAAAAAGAGAAAATCACACTCTAGGACTTGGAATATGATGAGAAACCCTGAAAAAGTCAAAAAATGAGAAAATCACACTGTAGGACCTGGAATATGGTGAGAAACCCTGAAAAAGTCGAAAAAAGAGAAAATCACACTCTAGGACTTGGAATATGATGAGAAACCCTGAAAAAGTCTAAAAATGAGAAAATCACACAGTAGGACCTGCAATATGGTGAGAAACACTGAAAAAGTCGAAAAATGAGAAAATCACACTGTAGGACTTGGAATAAGATGAGAAACCGTGAAAAAGACAAAAAATGACAAAAATACACTGTAGAAGCTGTAATATGGTGAAAAACCCTGAAAAAGTCCAACAATAAGAAAATCACACTTGTAGGACCTGTAATATGGTGAGAAACCCTGAAAAAGTCGAAAAATGAGAAAATCACACTGTAGGACTTGGAATATGGTGAGAAACGCTGAAAAAGTCAAAAAATGAGCAAATCATGCAGTAGGACCTGCAATATGGTGAGAAACACTGAAAAAGTCTAAAAATGAGAAAATCACACTGTAGGACCTGGGATATGGTGAAAAACTCTGAAAAAGTCGAAAAATAAGAAATTCACACTTGTAGGACCTACAATATGGTGAGAAACCCTGAAAAAGTCAAAAAATGAGAAAATCACACTGTAGGACCTGGAATATGGTGAGAAACCCTTAAAAAGTTGAAAAAAGAGAAAATCACACTCTAGGACTTGGAATATGATGAGAAACCCTGAAAAAGTCAAAAAATGAGAAAATCACACAGTAGTACCTGGAATATGGTGAGAAACCCTGAAAAAGTCTAAAAATGAGAAAATCACACAGTAGGACCTGCAATATGGTGAGAAACCCTGAAAAAGTCCAACAATAAGAAATTCACACTTGTAGGACCTGCAATATGGTGAGAAACCCTGAAAAAGTCGAAAAATGAGAAAATCACACTGTAGGACTTGGAATATGGTGAGAAACGCTGAAAAAGTCAAAAAATGAGCAAATCATGCAGTAGGACCTGCAATATGGTGAGAAACCCTGAAAAAGTCAAAAAATGAGAAAATCACACTGTAGGACCTGGAATATGGTGAGAAACCCTTAAAAAGTTGAAAAAAGAGAAAATCACACTGTAGGACTTGGAATATGATGAGAAACCCTGAAAAAGTCAAAAAATGAGAAAATCACACAGTAGTACCTGGAATATGGTGAGAAACCCTGAAAAAGTCTAAAAATGAGAAAATCACACAGTAGGACCTGCAATATGGTGAGAAACCCTGAAAAAGTCCAACAATAAGAAATTCACACTTGTAGGACCTGCAATATGGTGAGAAACCCTGAAAAAGTCGAAAAATGAGAAAATCACACTGTAGGACTTGGAGTAAGATGAGAAACCCTGAAAAAGTCGAAAAAAGAGAAAATCACACTCTAGGACTTGGAATATGATGAGAAACCCTGAAAAAGTCAAAAAATGAGAAAATCACACTGTAGGACCTGGAATATGGTGAGAAACCCTTAAAAAGTTGAAAAAAGAGAAAATCACACTCTAGGACTTGGAATATGATGAGAAACCCTGAAAAAGTCAAAAAATGAGAAAATCACACAGTAGTACCTGGAATATGGTGAGAAACCCTGAAAAAGTCTAAAAATGAGAAAATCACACAGTAGGACCTGCAATATGGTGAGAAACACTGAAAAAGTCGAAAAATGAGAAAATCACACTGTAGGACTTGGAATAAGATGAGAAACCGTGAAAAAGACAAAAAATGACAAAAATACACTGTAGAAGCTGTAATATGGTGAAAAACCCTGAAAAAGTCCAACAATAAGAAAATCACACTTGTAGGACCTGTAATATGGTGAGAAACCCTGAAAAAGTCGAAAAATGAGAAAATCACACTGTAGGACTTGGAATATGGTGAGAAACGCTGAAAAAGTCAAAAAATGAGCAAATCATGCAGTAGGACCTGCAATATGGTGAGAAACACTGAAAAAGTCTAAAAATGAGAAAATCACACTGTAGGACCTGGGATATGGTGAAAAACTCTGAAAAAGTCGAAAAATAAGAAATTCACACTTGTAGGACCTACAATATGGTGAGAAACCCTGAAAAAGTCAAAAAATGAGAAATACACTGTAGGACCTGGAATATGGTGAGAAACCCTTAAAAAGTTGAAAAAAGAGAAAATCACACTCTAGGACTTGGAATATGATGAGAAACCCTGAAAAAGTCAAAAAATGAGAAAATCACACAGTAGTACCTGGAATATGGTGAGAAACCCTGAAAAAGTCTAAAAATGAGAAAATCACACAGTAGGACCTGCAATATGGTGAGAAACCCTGAAAAAGTCCAACAATAAGAAATTCACACTTGTAGGACCTGCAATATGGTGAGAAACCCTGAAAAAGTCGAAAAATGAGAAAATCACACTGTAGGACTTGGAATATGGTGAGAAACGCTGAAAAAGTCAAAAAATGAGCAAATCATGCAGTAGGACCTGCAATATGGTGAGAAACCCTGAAAAAGTCAAAAAATGAGAAAATCACACTGTAGGACCTGGAATATGGTGAGAAACCCTTAAAAAGTTGAAAAAAGAGAAAATCACACTCTAGGACTTGGAATATGATGAGAAACCCTGAAAAAGTCAAAAAATGAGAAAATCACACAGTAGTACCTGGAATATGGTGAGAAACCCTGAAAAAGTCTAAAAATGAGAAAATCACACAGTAGGACCTGCAATATGGTGAGAAACCCTGAAAAAGTCCAACAATAAGAAATTCACACTTGTAGGACCTGCAATATGGTGAGAAACCCTGAAAAAGTCGAAAAATGAGAAAATCACACTGTAGGACTTGGAGTAAGATGAGAAACCCTGAAAAAGTCAAAAAATGAGAAAATCACACTGTAGGACCTGGAATATGGTGAGAAACCCTGAAAAAGTCGAAAAAAGAGAAAATCACACTCTAGGACTTGGAATATGATGAGAAACCCTGAAAAAGTCAAAAAATGAGAAAATCACACTGTAGGACCTGGAATATGGTGAGAAACCCTTAAAAAGTTGAAAAAAGAGAAAATCACACTCTAGGACTTGGAATATGATGAGAAACCCTGAAAAAGTCAAAAAATGAGAAAATCACACAGTAGTACCTGGAATATGGTGAGAAACCCTGAAAAAGTCTAAAAATGAGAAAATCACACAGTAGGACCTGCAATATGGTGAGAAACACTGAAAAAGTCGAAAAATGAGAAAATCACACTGTAGGACTTGGAGTAAGATGAGAAACCCTGAAAAAGTCAAAAAATGAGAAAATCACACTGTAGGACCTGGAATATGGTGAGAAACCCTGAAAAAGTCGAAAAAAGAGAAAATCACACTCTAGGACTTGGAATATGATGAGAAACCCTGAAAAAGTCTAAAAATGAGAAAATCACACAGTAGGACCTGCAATATGGTGAGAAACACTGAAAAAGTCGAAAAATGAGAAAATCACACTGTAGGACTTGGAATAAGATGAGAAACCGTGAAAAAGACAAAAAATGACAAAAATACACTGTAGAAGCTGTAATATGGTGAAAAACCCTGAAAAAGTCCAACAATAAGAAAATCACACTTGTAGGACCTGTAATATGGTGAGAAACCCTGAAAAAGTCGAAAAATGAGAAAATCACACTGTAGGACTTGGAATATGATGAGAAACGCTGAAAAAGTCAAAAAATGAGCAAATCATGCAGTAGGACCTGCAATATGGTGAGAAACACTGAAAAAGTCTAAAAATGAGAAAATCACACTGTAGGACCTGGGATATGGTGAAAAACTCTGAAAAAGTCGAAAAATAAGAAATTCACACTTGTAGGACCTACAATATGGTGAGAAACCCTGAAAAAGTCAAAAAATGAGAAAATCACACTGTAGGACCTGGAATATGGTGAGAAACCCTTAAAAAGTTGAAAAAAGAGAAAATCACACTCTAGGACTTGGAATATGATGAGAAACCCTGAAAAAGTCAAAAAATGAGAAAATCACACAGTAGTACCTGGAATATGGTGAGAAACCCTGAAAAAGTCTAAAAATGAGAAAATCACACAGTAGGACCTGCAATATGGTGAGAAACCCTGAAAAAGTCCAACAATAAGAAATTCACACTTGTAGGACCTGCAATATGGTGAGAAACCCTGAAAAAGTCGAAAAATGAGAAAATCACACTGTAGGACTTGAAGTAAGATGAGAAACCCTGAAAAAGTCAAAAAATGAGAAAATCACACTGTAGGACCTGGAATATGGTGAGAAACCCTGAAAAAGTCGAAAAAAGAGAAAATCACACTCTAGGACTTGGAATATGATGAGAAACCCTGAAAAAGTCAAAAAATGAGAAAATCACACTGTAGGACCTGGAATATGGTGAGAAACCCTTAAAAAGTTGAAAAAAGAGAAAATCACACTCTAGGACTTAGAATATGATGAGAAACCCTGAAAAAGTCAAAAAATGAGAAAATCACACAGTAGTACCTGGAATATGGTGAGAAACCCTGAAAAAGTCTAAAAATGAGAAAATCACACAGTAGGACCTGCAATATGGTGAGAAACACTGAAAAAGTCGAAAAATGAGAAAATCACACTGTAGGACTTGGAGTAAGATGAGAAACCCTGAAAAAGTCAAAAAATGAGAAAATCACACTGTAGGACCTGGAATATGGTGAGAAACCCTGAAAAAGTCGAAAAAAGAGAAAATCACACTCTAGGACTTGGAATATGATGAGAAACCCTGAAAAAGTCAAAAAATGAGAAAATCACACTGTAGGACCTGGAATATGGTGAGAAACCCTTAAAAAGTTGAAAAAAGAGAAAATCACACTCTAGGACTTGGAATATGATGAGAAACCCTGAAAAAGTCAAAAAATGAGAAAATCACACAGTAGTACCTGGAATATGGTGAGAAACCCTGAAAAAGTCTAAAAATGAGAAAATCACACAGTAGGACCTGCAATATGGTGAGAAACCCTGAAAAAGTCCAACAATAAGAAATTCACACTTGTAGGACCTGCAATATGGTGAGAAACCCTGAAAAAGTCGAAAAATGAGAAAATCACACTGTAGGACTTGAAGTAAGATGAGAAACCCTGAAAAAATCAAAAAATGAGAAAATCACACTGTAGGACCTGGAATATGGTGAGAAACCCTGAAAAAGTCGAAAAAAGAGAAAATCACACTCTAGGACTTGGAATATGATGAGAAAACCTGAAAAAGTCAAAAAATGAGAAAATCACACTGTAGGACCTGGAATATGGTGAGAAACCCTTAAAAAGTTGAAAAAAGAGAAAATCACACTCTAAGACTTGGAGTATGATGAGAAACCCTGAAAAAGTCAAAAAATGAGAAAATCACACAGTAGTACCTGGAATATGGTGAGAAACCCTGAAAAAGTCTAAAAATGAGAAAATCTCACAGTAGGACCTGCAATATGGTGAGAAACCCTGAAAAAGTCGAAAAATGAGAAAATCACACTGTAGGACTTGGAATAAGATGAGAAACCGTGAAAAAGACAAAAAATGACAAAAATACACTGTAGAAGCTGGAATATGGTGAAAAACCCTGAAAAAGTCCAACAATAAGAAAATCACACTTGTAGGACCTGCAATATGGTGAGAAACCCTGAAAAAGTCGAAAAATGAGAAAATCACACTGTAGGACTTGGAGTAAGATGAGAAACCCTGAAAAAGTCAAAAAATGAGAAAATCACACTATAGGACTTGGAATATGGTGAGAAACCCTGAAAAAGTCAAAAAATGAGCAAATCATGCAGTAGGACCTGGAATATGGTGAGAAACACTGAAAAAGTCTAAAAATGAGAAAATCACACATTAGGACCTGGGATATGGTGACAAACTCTGAAAAAGTCGAAAAATAAGAAATTCACACTTGTAGGACCTACAATATGGTGAGAAACCCTGAAAAAGTCAAAAAATGAGAAAATTACACTGTAGGACCTGGAATATTTTTGAGAAACCCTGAAAAAGTCCGAAAAAGAGAAAATCACACCCTAGGACTTGGAATATGATGAGAAAACCTGAAAAAGTCAAAAAATGAGAAAATCACATTGTAGTACCTATAATATGGTGAGAAACACTGAAAAAGTCTTAACGTGAGAAAATCACACAGTAGGACCTGGAATATTGTGAGAAAGCCTGAAACATTTGAAAAATAAGAAAATCAAACTTGTAGTACCTGCAATATGGTGAGAAACCCTGAAAAAGTCGAAAAATGAGAAAATTACACTGTTCGACTTGGAATAAGATGAGAGACCGTGAAAATTTTAAAAAATGAGAAAAATACACTGTAGTAGCTGGAACATGGTGAGAAACCTTGCAAAAGTCGAAAATTAAGAAATTCACACTTGTAGGACCTGCAATATGGTGAGAATCCCTGAAAAAGTCGAAAAATGAGAAAATCACACGCTAGGACTTGGAATATGATAAGAAACCCTGAAAAAGTCGAAAAATGAGAAAATCACACAGTAGGACCTGCAATATGGTGAGAAACATTGAAACAGTCGAAAAATAAGAAAATCAAACTTGTAGTACCTGCAATATGGTGAGAAACCCTGAAAAAAGAAAGAAAGAAAGAAAGAAAGAAAGAAAGAAAGAAAGAAAGAAAGAAAGAAAGAAAGAAAGAAAGAAAGAAAGGAGAATAAAAAGTTTTTATAAAAGTTTTATAAAAAGTGTTAAAGTTTTTAAAAATTAAAAAAAAAAATTACCAGATCACCATCAAGCACACACAGCATTGGCTGTCTTCAGGTGTATCCTTTCAGCCTCCAAAACAAAAAGCAATGTCTGTCTGGCTTCAGGTGTATCCTATTCTCGAGTCTTATTTCCAACCTAAGAGCTGGGCTGAGCTGCCTCATTATGTAATTGCAAATCTTCCTTGGTGTGTCTTTTCCATTTCTAAGACTAACAGGCCTTTTTCTATTTAGAGAATATGCTCATGACTGTCCTTTAGATATAGTAAATATAACTGTTGCTCAATAAAAATTATTTTGCATTTATTTATTTGTGTGAGTGATGAAGCTCAGGTCTTCAAACTCTTCAGGAGTTATAATTACCTCCCCTCTCTCTCACCCACTCTCTCTCCTCTCTCTCAATGATCTATTTTATTTTTAGTGTAAGAATGTTTTGCATGTGTATGCTGTGCCCACAGACTCCAGAACAGAGTAATAGATCCCCTGGAACTGGAGATGGGCCACCATATATATATACTGGTAATTGAGCCCAGGTTCTCTGGAAGAGGAGACAATGCTCTTAATTGTTGAGCCCCCTCTGTAGCCACATCTTTCTTTCTTTCTTTTTTTTTTTTTTTGAGTATATGTTAGGCTGTGTTTATATACATCATATGCAGACAATAAGAATGATTTAGATTCTTCAGCATCTGACACCCTCTTCTGGAGTGTCTGAACATAGCTACAGCATACTTTGATATAATAAATAAATAAATCTTTAAAAAGAAAAGGAAAAGTAAAAAAGAAAGAACAGGCCTGCCATATGCATGTTCATAGAGGAAAATGGAAGAGACCCCAATCTAACCTCAGCAGGGTGCTTCCTTCTGGATGGTAGCTCACAGTTTCATCCCAGCAAGACAGGCAAATCACTGAGTTCAAGGACAGTAAGGTTCAGGACAGCCAAGGTTAGGAAGGAAAAGGGGCTATGTTGAGAATACAAACCGACAAAACAACAACTAGGAAAAAGAAGTGACAATGTAACTTGGGGTAGGGTACCAACAAGAGAAAGCTTTCTGTTACCACTTACAAACAGAAGTAGACTTGCACCCTTCTGCCCAGGTCCCTGCCTTCCTTTCTAGGAATTCTAAGGATGCCAGGGTGTGGGGGAATCCAGATTAACTTTTTAATAACAAAGACTTGGTCTTTTATGTCTATAGGAAGCCCTTCTCAGTGCCTTTAACTACCACTGAACATTCAGGGCTGTGACTCAACTGTAACAAGGAACAGGGCTAAGAACCTGCAGCCTTTGAAAACAACTATTTTTTTAAAGTGGGGGACAAAAATCAGCAGTAGAACCCCTCAGGTTCAGCCATAATACTTGTTAGGGTAACAGCCTCAATGTCCGGAGCTGAGGTCTCATGGGTGAACTGCTTCAAGCTCTGAGTATCATTGAAAGAAAGAAAAGATATCATGTGGTTGCTTAATTTATTTATTTTATTATTTCTATTTTTTGTTTTCTTTTGTTTTGTTTTAGAAAAGGCCTCTGTCTGTAGCTATGGCTGACCTAGGACAGACTACATGTGTTAATTACGGTTTCACAGCTGAGAAACAGACCATACCTATGTAAGACTTAGAAAACCCAACAGTCAGTGGTGGCTCGAGCTCTTAATGAGAGCACTCTGGAGGGAGAGGCAGTCAGTTTCTGAGTTCGAGGCCAGCCTGGTTAAAGACAGGGATAGGCAGGGCTAGGCTAGGCAAGGGGCTAGATTAGGCTACGCAAGGGGCTAGGCTAGGCTAGGCTAGGCAAGTGGCTAGGCAAGACAGTAAGACAGACAGACAAGTATGGCAGGCCTGCCTGGTTTTTCTTTCTTTCTTATCCCTTTTAAAAAATGTTTATTTATTTATTTATTTATTTATTTATTTATTTATTTATTTATTTAAATAGATATAAGTACACTGTAGCTGTCTTTAGACACTCCAGAAAAGGGTGTAAGCTTCTGGAGAATCTAAATCCCTCTTATGGGCTGCATATGATGTACATAAACACAGCCTCACATATACTTCTAAAAATTTATAGATGGGTGGGGCCACTGAAAGGGCTCAACAATTAACAGAATTGTCTCCTCTTCCAGAAAACCTGGGATCAACTAACAGCAACTATATGGTGGCCCATCTCCAGTTCCAGGGGATCAGAAAGACAGACAGACAGACAGACATAAGGATGGCAGGCCTGCCTGGTCTTTCTTTATTTCTTATCCTTTTAAAAATATTTTATTTATTTATTTATTTATTTATTTATTTATTTATTTATTCATTTATTTATTAGATATAAGTACCCTGTAGCTGCCTTCAGACACTCCAGAAGAGAATGTCAAATTCTGGAAAATCTAAATCCCTCTTATGGTCTGCATATGATGTACATAAAAACAGCCTCACATATACTTCTAAACATTTAAAGATGGGTGGGGCCACTAAAAGGGATCAACAATTAACAGCATTGTCTCCTCTTCCAGAGAACCTGGGATCAACTAACAGCAACTATATGGTGGCCCATCTCCAGTTCCAGGAGATCAGACAGATAGACAGACAGACAGATATAAGGATGGCAGGCATGCCTGGTCTTTCTTTCTTATCATTTTTAAAAAATGATTATTTATTTATTTATTTATTTATTTATTTATTTATTTATTAGATATAAGTACACTGTAGCTGTCTTCAGACACTCCAGAAGAGGGTGTCAGATTCTGGAGAATATAAATCCCTCTTATGGTCTGCATATGATGTACATAAACACAGACTCACATTTACTTCCAAAAATTTAAAAATGTGTGGGGACACTGAAAGGGCTCAACAATTAACAGCATTGTCCCTTTTCCAGAAAACCTGGGATCAACTACCAGCAACTATATGGTGGCCCATCTCCAGTTCCAGGGGATCAGACAGACAGACAGACAGTCAGAAATAAGGATGGCAGACCTGCCTGGTCTTTCTTTCTTTCTTTCTTATCCTTTTGAAAAAATGTTTACTTATTTATTTATTTATTTATTTATTTATTTATGTATTTATTCATTTATTTATTAGATATAAGTACACTGTAGCTGTCTTCAGACACTACAGAAGAGGGTGTAATATTCTGGAGAATCTAAATCCCTCTTATGGTCTTCATATGATGTACATAAACACAGCCTCACATATACTTCTAAAAATTTAAAGATGGCTGAGGCAACTGAAAGGGCTCAACAATTAACAGCATTGTCTCCTCTTCCAGAGAACCTGGGATCAACTACCAGCAACTATATGGTGGCCCATCTCCAGTTCCAGGAGATCAGACAGACAGAAAGACAGACAGACAGAGATAAGGATGGCAGGCCTGCCTGGTCTTTCTTTTTTTCTTATCCTTTTCAAAAAATGGTTTTTATTAATTAATTAATCAATTAATTAATTTATTTATTTATTTATTTATTAGATATAAGTACACCGTAGCTATCTTCAGACACTCCAGAAGAGGGTGTAATATTCTGGAGAATCTAAATCCCTCTTATGGTCTGCATATGATGTACATAAACACAGCCTCACATATACTTCTAAAAATTTAAAGATGGCTGAGGCCACTGAAAGGGCTCAACAATTAACAGCATTGTCTCCTCTTCCAGGGAAACTGAGATCAACTATCAGCAACTATATGGTGGCCCATCTCCAGTTCCCGGGGATCAGACCGACAGACAGACAGACAGAGATAAGGATGGCAGGCCTGCCAGGTCTTTCTTTCTTTCTTATCCTTTTTAAAAAATGTTTATTTATTTATTTATGTATTTATTAGATATAAGTACACTGTAGCTATCTTCAGACACTCCAGAAGAGGGTGTCATATTCTAGAGAATCTAAATCCATCTTAGGGTGTGCATATGAAGTACATAAACACAGCCTCACATACACCTCTAAAAATTTAAAGATGAGTGGGGCCACTGAAAGGGCTCAACAATTAAGAGCATTGTCTCCTCTTCCAGAGAACCTGGGATCAACTACCAGCAACTATATGGTGGCCCAACTCCAGTTCCAGGAGATCAGACAGACAGAAAGACAGACAGACAGAGATAAGGATGGCAGGCCTGCCTGGTCTTTCTTTTTTTCTTATCCTTTACAAAAAATATTTTATTTATTTATTTATTTATTTATTTATTTATTTATTTATGTATTTATGTATTTATTAGATATAAGTACACCGTAGCTGTCTTCAGACACACCAGAAGAGGGTGTCAGATTCTGGAGAATCTAAATCCCTCTTATGGTCCGCATATGATGTACATAAACACAGCCTCACATATACTTCTAAAAATTTAAAAATGTGTGGCGCCACTGAAAGGGCTCAACAATTAACAGCATTGTCTCCTCTTCCAGAGAACCTGGGATCAACTACCAGCAACTATATGGTGGCCCATCTCCAGTTCCAGGGGTTCCGACAGACAGACAGACAAACAGTCAAGGATGGCAGGCCTGCCTGGTTTTTTTCTTTCTTATCCTTTTTAAAAAATGTTTATTTATTTATTCATGTATTTATAGATATAAGTACACTGTAGCTGTCTTCGGACACTCCAGAAGAGGGTGTAATATTCTGGAGAATCTAAATCCCTCTTATGGTCTGCATATGATGTACATAAACACAGACTCACATATACTTCTAAAAATTTAAAGATGGCTGAGGCCACAGAAAGGGCTCAAAAATTAACAGCATTGTCTCCTCTTCCAGAGAAACTAGGATCAACTATCAGCAACTATATGGTGGCCCATCTCCAGTTCCCGGGGATATGACAGACAGACATACAGACAGAGATAAGGATGGCAGGCCTGCCAGTTCTTTCTTTCTTTCTTATCCTTTTTAAAAAATGTTTATTTATTTATTTATGTATTTATTAGATATAAGTACACTGTAGCTGTCTTCAGACACTCCAGAAAAGGGTGTAAGATTCTGCAGAATCTAAATCCCTCTTATGGGCTGCATATGATGTACATAAACACAGCCTCACATATACTTCTAAAAATTTATAGATGGGTGGGGCAACTGAAAGGGCTCAACAATTAACAGAATTGTCTCCTCTTCCAGAAAACCTGGGATCAACTAACAGCAACTATATGGTGGCCCATCTCCAGTTCCAGGGGATCAGAAAGACAGACAGACAGACAGACATAAGGATGGCAGGCCTGCCTGGTCTTTCTTTATTTCTTATCCTTTTAAAAAATATTTTATTTATTTATTTATTTATTTATTTATTTATTTATTTATTCATTTATTTATTAGATATAAGTACCCTGTAGCTGCCTTCAGACACTCCAGAAGAGAATGTCAGATTCTGGAAAATCTAAATCCCTCTTATGGTCTGCATATGATGTACATAAAAACAGCCTCACATATACTTCTAAACATTTAAAGATGGGTGGGGCCACTAAAAGGGATCAACAATTAACAGCATTGTCTCCTCTTCCAGAGAACCTGGGATCAACTAACAGCAACTATATGGTGGCCCATCTCCAGTTCCAGGAGATCAGACAGATAGACAGACAGACAGATATAAGGATGGCAGGCCTGCCTGGTCTTTCTTTCTTATCATTTTTAAAAAATGATTATTTATTTATTTATTTATTTATTTATTTATTTATTTATTTATTAGATATAAGTACACTGTAGCTGTCTTCAGACACTCCAGAAGAGGTTGTCAGATTCTGGAGAATATAAATCCCTCTTATGGTCTGCATATGATGTACATAAACACAGACTCACATTTACTTCCAAAAATTTAAAAATGTGTGGGGACACTGAAAGGGCTCAACAATTAACAGCATTGTCCCTTTTCCAGAAAACCTGGGATCAACTACCAGCAACTATATGGTGGCCCATCTCCAGTTCCAGGGGATCAGACAGACAGACAGACAGTCAGAAATAAGGATGGCAGACCTGCCTGGTCTTTCTTTCTTTCTTATCCTTTTGAAAAAATGTTTACTTATTTATTTATTTATTTATTTATGTATTTATTCATTTATTTATTAGATATAAGTACACTGTAGCTGTCTTCAGACACTACAGAAGAGGGTGTAATATTCTGGAGAATCTAAATCCCTCTTATGGTCTTCATATGATGTACATAAACACAGCCTCACATATACTTCTAAAAATTTAAAGATGGCTGAGGCAACTGAAAGGGCTCAACAATTAACAGCATTGTCTCCTCTTCCAGAGAACCTGGGATCAACTACCAGCAACTATATGGTGGCCCAACTCCAGTTCCAGGAGATCAGACAGACAGAAAGACAGACAGACAGAGATAAGGATGGCAGACCTGCCTGGTCTTTCTTTTTTTCTTATCCTTTTCAAAAAATGGTTTTTATTTATTAATTAATTAATTAATTAATTAATTAATTAATTAATTTATTTATTTACTTATTAGATATAAGTACACCGTAGCTATCTTCAGACACTCCAGAAGAGGGTGTAATATTCTGGAGAATCTAAATCCCTCTTATGGTCTGCATATGATGTACATAAACACAGCCTCACATATACTTCTAAAAATTTAAAGATGGCTGAGGCCACTGAAAGGGCTCAACAATTAACAGCATTGTCTCCTCTTCCAGGGAAACTGAGATCAACTATCAGCAACTATATGGTGGCCCATCTCCAGTTCCCGGGGATCAGACCGACAGACAGACAGACAGACAGAGATAAGGATGGCAGGCCTGCCAGGTCTTTCTTTCTTTCTTATCCTTTTTAAAAAATGTTTATTTATTTATTTATGTATTTATTAGATATAAGTACACTGTAGCTATCTTCAGACACTCCAGAAGAGGGTGTCATATTCTGGAGAATCTAAATCCATCTTAGGGTGTGCATATGAAGTACATAAACACAGCCTCACATACACCTCTAAAAATTTAAAGATGAGTGGGGCCACTGAAAGGGCTCAACAATTAAGAGCATTGTCTCCTCTTCCAGAGAACCTGGGATCAACTACCAGCAACTATATGGTGGCCCAACTCCAGTTCCAGGAGATCAGACAGACAGAAAGACAGACAGACAGAGATAAGGATGGCAGGCCTGCCTGGTCTTTCTTTTTTTCTTATCCTTTACAAAAAATATTTTATTTATTTATTTATTTATTTATTTATTTATTTATGTATTTATGTATTTATGTATTTATTAGATATAAGTACACCGTAGCTGTCTTCAGACACACCAGAAGAGGGTGTCAGATTCTGGAGAATCTAAATCCCTCTTATGGTCCGCATATGATGTACATAAACACAGCCTCACATATACTTCTAAAAATTTAAAAATGTGTGGCGCCACTGAAAGGGCTCAACAATTAACAGCATTGTCTCCTCTTCCAGAGAACCTGGGATCAACTACCAGCAACTATATGGTGGCCCATCTCCAGTTCCAGGGGTTCCGACAGACAGACAGACAAACAGTCAAGGATGGCAGGCCTGCCTGGTTTTTTTCTTTCTTATCCTTTTTAAAAAATGTTTATTTATTTATTCATGTATTTATAGATATAAGTACACTGTAGCTGTCTTCGGACACTCCAGAAGAGGGTGTAATATTCTGGAGAATCTAAATCCCTCTTATGGTCTGCATATGATGTACATAAACACAGACTCACATATACTTCTAAAAATTTAAAGATGGCTGAGGCCACAGAAAGGGCTCAAAAATTAACAGCATTGTCTCCTCTTCCAGAGAAACTAGGATCAACTATCAGCAACTATATGGTGGCCCATCTCCAGTTCCCGGGGATATGACAGACAGACATACAGACAGAGATAAGGATGGCAGGCCTGCCAGTTCTTTCTTTCTTTCTTATCCTTTATAAAAAATGTTTATTTATTTATTTATGTATTTATTAGATATAAGTACACTGTAGCTGTCTTCAGACACTCCAGAAAAGGGTGTAAGATTCTGCAGAATCTAAATCCCTCTTATGGGCTGCATATGATGTACATAAACACAGCCTCACATATACTTCTAAAAATTTATACATGGGTGGGGCAACTGAAAGGGCTCAACAATTAACAGAATTGTCTCCTCTTCCAGAAAACCTGGGATCAACTAACAGCAACTATATGGTGGCCCATCTCCAGTTCCAGGGGATCAGAAGGACAGACAGACAGACAGACATAAGGATGGCAGGCCTGCCTGGTCTTTCTTTATTTCTTATCCTTTTAAAAAATATTTTATTTATTTATTTATTTATTTATTTATTTATTCATTTATTTATTAGATATAAGTACCCTGTAGCTGCCTTCAGACACTCCAGAAGAGAATGTCAGATTTTGGAAAATCTAAATCCCTCTTATGGTCTGCATATGATGTACATAAAAACAGCCTCACATATACTTCTAAACATTTAAAGATGGGTGGGGCCACTAAAAGGGATCAACAATTAACAGCATTGTCTCCTCTTCCAGAGAACCTGGGATCAACTAACAGCAACTATATGGTGGCCCATCTCCAGTTCCAGGAGATCAGACAGATAGACAGACAGACAGATATAAGGATGGCAGGCCTGCCTGGTCTTTCTTTCTTATCATTTTTAAAAAATGATTATTTATTTATTTATTTATTTATTTATTTATTTATTTATTTATTAGATATAAGTACACTGTAGCTGTCTTCAGACACTCCAGAAGAGGTTGTCAGATTCTGGAGAATATAAATCCCTCTTATGGTCTGCATATGATGTACATAAACACAGACTCACATTTACTTCCAAAAATTTAAAAATGTGTGGGGACACTGAAAGGGCTCAACAATTAACAGCATTGTCCCTTTTCCAGAAAACCTGGGATCAACTACCAGCAACTATATGGTGGCCCATCTCCAGTTCCAGGGGATCAGACAGACAGACAGACAGTCAGAAATAAGGATGGCAGACCTGCCTGGTCTTTCTTTCTTTCTTATCCTTTTGAAAAAATGTTTACTTATTTATTTATTTATTTATTTATTTATGTATTTATTCATTTATTTATTAGATATAAGTACACTGTAGCTGTCTTCAGACACTACAGAAGAGGGTGTAATATTCTGGAGAATCTAAATCCCTCTTATGGTCTTCATATGATGTACATAAACACAGCCTCACATATACTTCTAAAAATTTAAAGATGGCTGAGGCAACTGAAAGGGCTCAACAATTAACACCATTGTCTCCTCTTCCAGAGAACCTGGGATCAACTACCAGCAACTATATGGTGGCCCAACTCCAGTTCCAGGAGATCAGACAGACAGAAAGACAGACAGACAGAGATAAGGATGGCAGGCCTGCCTGGTCTTTCTTTTTTTCTTATCCTTTTCAAAAAATGGTTTTTATTAATTAATTTATTTATTTATTTATTTATTTATTTATTTATTTACTTATTAGATATAAGTACACCGTAGCTATCTTCAGACACTCCAGAAGAGGGTGTAATATTCTGGAGAATCTAAATCCCTCTTATGGTCTGCATATGATGTACATAAACACAGCCTCACATATACTTCTAAAAATTTAAAGATGGCTGAGGCCACTGAAAGGGCTCAACAATTAACAGCATTGTCTCCTCTTCCAGGGAAACTGAGATCAACTATCAGCAACTATATGGTGGCCCATCTCCAGTTCCCGGGGATCAGACCGACAGACAGACAGACAGACAGAGATAAGGATGGCAGGCCTGCCAGGTCTTTCTTTCTTTCTTATCCTTTTTAAAAAATGTTTATTTATTTATTTATGTATTTATTAGATATAAGTACACTGTAGCTATCTTCAGACACTCCAGAAGAGGGTGTCATATTCTGGAGAATCTAAATCCATCTTAGGGTGTGCATATGAAGTACATAAACACAGCCTCACATACACCTCTAAAAATTTAAAGATGAGTGGGGCCACTGAAAGGGCTCAACAATTAAGAGCATTGTCTCCTCTTCCAGAGAACCTGGGATCAACTACCAGCAACTATATGGTGGCCCAACTCCAGTTCCAGGAGATCAGACAGACAGAAAGACAGACAGACAGAGATAAGGATGGCAGGCCTGCCTGGTCTTTCTTTTTTTCTTATCCTTTACAAAAAATATTTTATTTATTTATTTATTAATTAATTAATTTATTTATTTATTTATTTATTTATTTATGTATTTATTAGATATAAGTACACCGTAGCTGTCTTCAGACACACCAGAAGAGGGTGTCAGATTCTGGAGAATCTAAATCCCTCTTATGGTCCGCATATGATGTACATAAACACAGCCTCACATATACTTCTAAAAATTTAAAAATGTGTGGCGCCACTGAAAGGGCTCAACAATTAACAGCATTGTCTCCTCTTCCAGAGAAACTGGGATCAACTACCAGCAACAATATGGTGGCCCATCTCCAGTTCCAGGGGTTCCGACAGACAGACAGACAAACAGTCAAGGATGGCAGGCCTGCCTGGTTTTTTTCTTTCTTATCCTTTTTAAAAAATGTTTATTTATTTATTCATGTATTTATAGATATAAGTACACTGTAGCTGTCTTCGGACACTCCAGAAGAGGGTGTAATATTCTGGAGAATCTAAATCCCTCTTATGGTCTGCATATGATGTACATAAACACAGACTCACATATACTTCTAAAAATTTAAAGATGGCTGAGGCCACAGAAAGGGCTCAAAAATTAACAGCATTGTCTCCTCTTCCAGAGAAACTAGGATCAACTATCAGCAACTATATGGTGGCCCATCTCCAGTTCCCGGGGATATGACAGACAGACATACAGACAGAGATAAGGATGGCAGGCCTGCCAGTTCTTTCTTTCTTTCTTATCCTTTTTAAAAAATGTTTATTTATTTATTTATGTATTTATTAGATATAAGTACACTGTAGCTGTCTTTAGACACTCCAGAAAAGGGTGTAAGATTCTGCAGAATCTAAATCCCTCTTATGGGCTGCATATGATGTACATAAACACAGCCTCACATATACTTCTAAAAATTTATAGATGGGTGGGGCAACTGAAAGGGCTCAACAATTAACAGAATTGTCTCCTCTTCCAGAAAACCTGGGATCAACTAACAGCAACTATATGGTGGCCCATCTCCAGTTCCAGGGGATCAGAAGGACAGACAGACAGACAGACATAAGGATGGCAGGCCTGCCTGGTCTTTCTTTATTTCTTATCCTTTTAAAAAATATTTTATTTATTTATTTATTTATTTATTCATTTATTTATTAGATATAAGTACCCTGTAGCTGCCTTCAGACACTCCAGAAGAGAATATCAGATTCTGGAAAATCTAAATCCCTCTTATGGTCTGCATATGATGTACATAAAAACAGCCTCACATATACTTCTAAACATTTAAAGATGGGTGGGGCCACTAAAAGGGATCAACAATTAACAGCATTGTCTCCTCTTCCAGAGAACCTGGGATCAACTAACAGCAACTATATGGTGGCCCATCTCCAGTTCCAGGAGATCAGACAGATAGACAGACAGACAGATATAAGGATGGCAGGCCTGCCTGGTCTTTCTTTCTTATCATTTTTAAAAAATGATTATTTATTTATTTATTTATTTATTTATTTATTTATTTATTAGATATAAGTACACTGTAGCTGTCTTCAGACACTCCAGAAGAGGTTGTCAGATTCTGGAGAATATAAATCCCTCTTATGGTCTGCATATGATGTACATAAACACAGACTCACATTTACTTCCAAAAATTTAAAAATGTGTGGGGACACTGAAAGGGCTCAACAATTAACAGCATTGTCCCTTTTCCAGAAAACCTGGGATCAACTACCAGCAACTATATGGTGGCCCATCTCCAGTTCCAGGGGATCAGACAGACAGACAGACAGTCAGAAATAAGGATGGCAGACCTGCCTGGTCTTTCTTTCTTTCTTATCCTTTTGAAAAAATGTTTACTTATTTATTTATTTATTTATTTATTTATTTATTTATGTATTTATTCATTTATTTATTAGATATAAGTACACTGTAGCTGTCTTCAGACACTACAGAAGAGGGTGTAATATTCTGGAGAATCTAAATCCCTCTTATGGTCTTCATATGATGTACATAAACACAGCCTCACATATACTTCTAAAAATTTAAAGATGGCTGAGGCAACTGAAAGGGCTCAACAATTAACAGCATTGTCTCCTCTTCCAGAGAACCTGGGATCAACTACCAGCAACTATATGGTGACCCAACTCCAGTTCCAGGAGATCAGACAGACAGAAAGACAGACAGACAGAGATAAGGATGGCAGGCCTGCCTGGTCTTTCTTTTTTTCTTATCCTTTTCAAAAAATGGTTTTTATTTATTTATTTATTTATTTATTTATTTATTTATTTATTTATTTATTTATTAGATATAAGTACACCGTAGCTATCTTCAGACACTCCAGAAGAGGGTGTAATATTCTGGAGAATCTAAATCCCTCTTATGGTCTGCATATGATGTACATAAACACAGCCTCACATATACTTCTAAAAATTTAAAGATGGCTGAGGCCACTGAAAGGGCTCAACAATTAACAGCATTGTCTCCTCTTCCAGGGAAACTGAGATCAACTATCAGCAACTATATGGTGGCCCATCTCCAGTTCCCGGGGATCAGACCGACAGACAGACAGACAGAGATAAGGATGGCAGGCCTGCCAGGTCTTTCTTTCTTTCTTATCCTTTTTAAAAAATGTTTATTTATTTATTTATGTATTTATTAGATATAAGTACACTGTAGCTATCTTCAACACTCCAGAAGAGGGTGTCATATTTTGGAGAATCTAAATCCATCTTAGGGTGTGCATATGAAGTACATAAACACTGCCTCACATACACCTCTAAAAATTTAAAGATGAGTGGGGCCACTGAAAGGGCTCAACAATTAAGAGCATTGTCTCCTCTTCCAGAGAACCTGGGATCAACTACCAGCAACTATATGGTGGCCCATCTCCAGTTCCAGGAGATCAGAAAGACAGACAAACAGACAGAGAAAAGGATGGCAGGCCCTGCCTGGTCTTTCTTTTTTTCTTATCATTTTTTTTAAAAATTATTTATTTATTTATTTATTTATTTATTTATTTATTTATTTATTTATATATTTATTTATTTATTAGATAGAAGTACCCTGTAGCTGCCTTTAGACACTCCAGAAGAGAATGTCAGATTCTGGAGAATCTAAATCCCTCTTATGGTCTGCATATGATGTACATAAACACAGCCTCACATATACTTCTAAAAATTTAAAGATGGGTGGGGCCACTGAAAGGGCTCAACAATTAACAGCATTGTCTCCTCTTCCAGAGAACCTGGGATCAACTACAAGCAACTATATGGTGGCCCATCTCCAGTTCCAGGAGATTAGACAGACAGACAGACAGACAGATATTAGGATGGCAGGCCTACCTGGTCTTTCTTTTTTTCTTATCATTTTTAAAAAATGATTATCTATTTATTTATTTATTTATTTATTTACTTATTTATTTATGTATTTATTAGATATAAGTACACTGTAGCTGTCTTCAGACACTCCAGAAGAGGGTGTCAGATTCTGGTGAATATAAATCCCTCTTATGGTCTGCATATGATGTACATAAACACAGACTCACATTTACTTCCAAAAATTTAAAAATGTGTGGGGACACTGAAAGGGCTCAACAATTAACAGCATTGTCCCTTTTCCAGAAAACCTGGGATCAACTACCAGCAACTATATGGTGGCCCATCTCCAGTTCCAGGGGATCAGACAGACAGACAGACAGTCAGAAATAAGGATGTCAGACCTGCCTGGAATTTCTTTCTTTCTTATCCTTTTGAAAAAATGTTTACTTATTTATTTATTTATTTATTTATGTATTTAAATTTAAAAATGTGTGGGGCCACTGAAAGGGCTCAACAATTAACAGCATTGTCCCTTTTCCAGAGAACCTGGGATCAACTACCAGCAACTATATGGTGGCCCATCTCCAGTTCCAGGGGATCAGACAGACAGACAGACAGTCAGAGATAAGGATGGCTGGCCTGCCTGGTCTTTCTTTCTTTCTTAACTTTTGGAAAAAAAATGTTTATTTATTTATTTATTTATTTATTTATTTATTTATTTATTAGATATAAGTACACTGTAGCTGTCTTCAGACACTCCAGAATAGGGTGTCAGATTCTGGAGAATATAAATCCCTCTTATGGTGTGCATATGATGTACATAAACACAGATTCACATTTACTTCCAAAAATTTAAAAATGTGTGGGGCCACTGAAAGAGCTCAACAATTAACAGCATTGTCCCTTTTCCAGAGAACCTGGTATCAACTACCAGCAACTATATGGTAGCCCATCTCCAGTTCCAGGGGATCAGACAGACAGACAGACAGTCAGAGATAAGGATGGCTGGCCTGCCTGGTCTTTCTTTCTTTCTTTACTTTTTGAAAAAAATATTTATTTATTTATTTATTTATTTATTTATTTATTTATTTATTAGATATAAGTACACTGTAGCTGTCTTCAGACACTCCAGAAGAGGGTGTAAGATTCTGGAGAATCTAAATCCGTCTTATGGTCTGCATATGATGTACATAAACACAGACTCACATATACTTCTAAAAATTTAAAGATTGGAGGGGCCACAAAAAGCGCTCAACAATTAACAGCATTGTCTCCTCTTCTAGAGAAACTGGGATCAACTACCAGCAACTATATGGTGTCCCATCTCCAGTTCCAGGGGTTCAGACAGACAGACATACAGACAGACAGAGATAAGGTTGGCAGGCCTGCCTGTTATTTCTTTCTTTCTTATCCTTTTAAAAAATGTTTATTTATTTATTTATTTATTTATTTATTTATTTATTTATTAGATATAAGTACACTGTAGCTGTCTTCATACACTCCAGAAGAGGGGGTCAGATTCTGGAGAATCTAAATCCCTCTTATGGTATGCATATGATGTACATAAACACAGCCTCACATATACTTCTAAAAATTTAATGATGTTTGGGGCCACTGAAAGGGCTCAACAATTAACAGCATTGTCTCCTCTTCAGGAGAACTACTGATCAACTACTGGATCAACTACCAGCAACTATATTGTGGCCCATCTTCAGTTCCAGGGTTTCAGACAGACAGACAGACAAACAGTCAAGGATGGCAGGCCTGCCTGGTTGTTCTTTCTTTCTTATCATTTTTGAAAAAATGTTTATTTATTTATTTATGTATTTATTAGATATAAGTACACTTTAGAGGTCTTCAGACACTCCAGAAGAGGTTGTCAGATTCTGGAGAATCTAAATCCTTCTTATGGTCTGCATATGATGTGCATAAACACAGACTCACATTTACTTCCAAAAATTTAAAGATGTGTGGGGACACTGAAAGGGCTCAACAATTAACAGCATTGTCTCCTCTTCCAGAGAACCTGGGATCAACTACCAGCAACTATATGGTGGCCCATCTCCAGGTCCAGGGGATCAGAAAGACAGACAGACAGACAGACAGAGATAAGGATGGCAGGCCTGCCTGGTATTTCTTTTTTTCTTATCATTTTTTTAAAAAAAGTTCATTTATTCATTTATTCATTTATTTATTTATTTATTTATTTATTTATTTATTTATTTATTTATGTATTCATTAGATATAAGTACACTGTAGCTGTCTTCAGACACGCCAGAAGAGGGTGTCAGATTCTGGAGAATCTAAATCCCTCTTATGGTCTGCATATGATGTACATAAACACAGCCTCACATATACTTCTAAAAATTTAAAGATGGCTGAGGCCACTGAAAGGGCTCAACAATTAACAGCATTGTCTCCTCTTCCAGAGAACCTGGGATCAACTATCAGCCACTATATGGTGGCCCATCTCCAGTTCCCGGGTATCAGACAGACAGACAGACAGACAGAGATAAGATAGGCAGGCCTGCCAGGTCTTTCTTTCATTCTATTCCTTTTAAAAAATATGATTATTTATTTATTTATTTATTTATTTATTTATTTATTTATTTATGTATTTTTTAGATATAAGTATACTGTAGCTGTCTTCAGACACTCCAGAAGAGGGTGTCAGATTCTGGAGAATATAAATCCCTCTTATGGTCTGCATATGATGTACATAAACACAGTCTCACATTTACTTCCAAAAATTTGAAGATGTGTGGGGCCACTGAAAGGGCTCAACAATTAAGAGCATTCTCTCCTCTTCAGGAGAACCTGGGATCAACTACCAGACACTATATGGTGGCCCATCTCCAGTTCCAGGAGATCAGACAGACAGACAGACAGACAGACAGAGTTAAGGATCGCAGGCCTGCCTGGTCTTTCTTTTTTTCTTATCATTTTAAAAAAATGATTATTTATTTATTTATTTATGTATTTATTAGATATAAGTACATGGTAGCAGTCTTCAGACACTTCAGAAGACGGTGTCAGATTCTGGACAATCTAAATCCCTCTTACGGTCTGCATATGATGTACATAAACATAGCCTCACATATACTTCTAAAAATTTAAAGATGGGTGGGGCCACTTTACGGCTCAAAAATTAACAGCATTGTCTCCTCTTCCAGAGAAACTGGGATCAACTACCAGCAATTATATGGTGGCCCCTCTCTAGTTCCAGGGGATCAGACAGACAGACTGACAGACAGAGATAAGGATGGCAGGCCTACCTTGCCTTTCTTTCCTTCTTATCCTTTTAAAAAATGTTTATTTATTTATTTATGTATGTATTTATTAGATATAAGTACACAGTATCTGTATTCAGACACTCCAGAAGAGGGTGTCAGATTCTGGAGAATCTAAATCCCTCTTATGGTCTGCATATGATGTATATAAACACAGCCTCACATATACTTCTAAAAATTTAAAGATGGGTGGGGCCACTTAAAGGGCTCAACAAATAACAGCATTGTCTCCTCTTCCAGAGAACCTGGGATCAACTACCAGCAAAAATATGGTGGCCCATCTCCAGTTTCAGGGGATCAGACAGACAGACAGACAAACAGACAAGGATGGCAGGCCTGCTTGGTTTTTATTTCTTTCTTATCCTTTTTAAAACATGTTTATTTATTTATTTATGTATTTATTAGATATAAGTACACTCTAGCTGTCTTCAGAAACTCCAGAAGAGGGTTTCAGATTATGGAGAATCTAAATCCCTCTTATGGTCTGCATATGATGTACATAAACACAGCCTAACATACAGTTCTAAACATTTAAAGATGGGTGGGGCCACTGAAAGTGCTCAAAAATTAACAGCATTGTCTCCTCTTGCAGAGAAACTGGGATCAACTACTTGCAACTATATGGTGGCCCATCTCCAGTTCCAGGGGATCAGACAGACAGACAGACAGTCAGAGATAAGGATGGCAGGCCTACCTGTTCTTTCTTTCTTTCTTATCCTTTTAAAAAATGTTTATTTATTTATTTATGTATTTATTTATGTATTAATTAGATATAAGTACACTGTAGCTGTCTTCAGACACTCCAGAAGAGGGTGTAAGATTCTGGAAAATCTAAATCCCTCTTATGGTCTGCATATGATGTACATAAACATAGCCTCACATATACTTCTAAAAATTTAAAGATGGCTGAGGCCACTGAAAGTGCTCAACAATTAACAGCATTGTCTCCTCTTCCAGAGAACCTGGGATCAACTATCAGCAACTATATGGTGGACCATCTCCAGTTCCCGAGGATCAGACAGACAGACAGACAGAGATAAGGATGGCAGGCCTGCCAGTTCTTTCTTTCTTTCTTATCCTTTTTAAAAATGTTTATTTATTTATTTTATTTATTTATTTATTAGATATAAGTACACTGTAGCAGTCTTCAGACACTCCAGAAGAGGGTGTCAGATTCTGGAGAATCTAAATCCCTCTTATGGTCTGCATATGATGTACATAAACACAGCCTCAAAAATACCTCTAAAAATTTAAAGATGGGTGGGGCCACTTAAAGGGCTCAAAAATTAACAGCATTGTCTCCTCTTCCAGAGAACCTGGGATCAACTACCCGCAACTATATGGTGGCCTATCTCCAGTTCCAGGGGATCTGACAGATAGACAGACAGACAGACAGACAGACAGACAAGGTGGCAGGCCTGCCTGGTCTTTCTTTTTTCTTATCCTTTTTAATAATGTTTATTTATTTATTCATGTATTTATTAGATATAAGTACACTGTAGCTGTCTTCAGACACTCCAGAAGAGGGTGTCAGATTCTGGAGAATCTAAATCCCTCTTATGGTCTGTATATGATGTACATAAACACAGACTCACATTTACTTCCAACAATTTAAAGATTTGTTAGGCCACTGAAAGGGCTCAACAATTAACAGCATTGTCTCCTCTTCCAGAGAACCTGGGATCAACTACCAGGAAAAATATGGTGGCCCATCTCCAGTTTCAGGGGATCAGACAGACAGACAGACAGACAGACAGAGTTAAGGATCGCAGGTCTGCCTGGTCTTTCTTTTTTTCTTATCATTTTTAAAAAATGATTATTTATTTATTTATTTATATATGTATTTATTAGATATAAGTACACTGTAGAGGTCTTCAAACACTCCAGAAGAAGTTGTCAGATTCTAGAGAATCTAAATCTCTCTTATGGTCTGCATATGATATACATAAACACAGACTCACATTTACTTTCAACAATTTAAAGATTTGTGGGGCCACTGGAAGGGCTCAACAATTAACAGCATTGTCTCCTCTTCCAGAGAACCTGGGATCAACTACCAGCAACTATATGGTGGCCCATCTCCAGTTCCAGGGGATCAGACAGAGAGACAGACAGAGAGACACAGATAAGGATGGCAGGCCTGCCTGGTCTTTCTTTTTTTCTTATCATTTTAAAAAAAGGTTTATTTATTTATTTATTTATTTATTTATTTATTTATTATTTATAAGTATACTGTACCTGTCTTCAGACACTCCAGAAGAGGGTGTCAGATTCTGGAGAATCTAAATCCCTCTTATGGTCTGAATATGATGTACATAAACACAGCCTCACATACACCTCTAAAAATTTAAAGATGAGTGGGGCCACTAAAAGGGCTCAACAATTAACAGCATTGTCTCCTCTTCCAGAGAACCTGGGATCAACTACCAGCAACTATATGGTGGCCCATCTCCAGTTCCAGGGTTTCAGACAGACAGACAGACAAACAGTCAAGGATGGCAGGCCTGCCTGGTTTTTTTCTTTCTTATACTTTTTAAAAAATGTTTATTTATTTATTTATGTATTAATTAGATATAAGTACACTGGAGAGGTCTTCATACACTCCAGAAGAGGTTGTCAGATACTGGAGAATGTAAATACCTCTTATGGTCTGCATATTATGTACATAAACACAGACTCACATTTACTTCCAAAAATTTAAAGATGTGTGGGGCAACTGAAAGGGCTCAACAATTAACAGCATTGTCTCCTAGTCCAGAGAACCTGAGATCAACTACCAGCAACTATATGGTGGCCCATCTCCAGTTCCAGGAGATCAGACAGACAGACAGACAGACAGAGATAAGGATGGCAGGCATGCCTGGTCTTTCTTTTTTTCTTATCACTTTTAAAAAATGATTATTTATTTATTTATTTATTTATTTATTTATTTATTTATATATTAGATATAAGTACACTGTAATTGTCTTCAGACACTCCAGAAGAGGGTGTCAGATTCTGGAGAATCTAAATCCCTCTTATGGTCTGCATATGATGTACATAAACAGAGACTCACATACACCTCTAAAAATTTAAAGATGGGTGGGGCCACTTAATGGGCTCAACAAATAACAGCATTGTCTCCTCTTCCAGAGAACCTGGTATCAACTACCAGCAAGTATATGATGGACCATCTCCAGTTCCAGGGGATCAGACAGACAGAGATAAGGATGGCACTCCTGCCTTGTCTTTCTTTATTTCTTATCCATTTTAAAAAATGTTTATTTATTTATTTATTTATTTATTTATTTATTTATTTATTTATTAGATATAAATACACTGTAGCTGTCTTCAGACACTCCAGAAGAGGGTGTCAGATTCTGGACAATCTAAATCCCTCTTATGGTCTGCATATGATGTACATAAACACAGCCTCACATACACTTCTAAAAATTTAAGGATGGGTGGGGCGACTGAAAGGGCTCAACAATTAACAGCATTGTCTCCTCTTCCAGAGAACCTGGGATCAACTACCAGCAACAATATGGTGGCCCATCTCCAGTTCCCGGGGATCAGATAGACAGACAGACAGACAGAGATATGGATGGAAGGCCTGCCTGGTCTTTCTTTCTTTCTTATCCTGTTTAAATAATGTTTATTTATTTATTTATTTATTTATTTATTTATTCATTTATTTATTTATTAGATATAAGTACACTGTAGCTGTCTTCAGACACTCCAGAAGAGGGTGTCAGATTCTGATGAATCTAAATCCCTCTTCTGGTCTGCATATGATGTACATAATCACGGCCTCATATACACTTCTAAAAATTTAAAGATGGGTAGGGCCACTGAAAGGGCTCAACAATTAACAGCATTGTCTCCTCTTCCAGAGAACCTGGGATCAACTACCAGCAACTATATGGTGGCCCATCTCCAGTTATGGGGATCAGATAGACAGACAGACAGACAGACAGAGATATGGATGGCAGGCCTGCCTGGTCTTTCTTTCTATTCCTTTTTTATAAATGTTTATTTATTTATTTATTTATTTATTTATTTATTTATTTATTAGATATAAATACACTGTAGCTGTCTTCAGACACTCCAGAAGAGGGTGTCAGATTCTGGAGAATCTAAATCCCTCTTATGGTATGCATATGATGTACATAAACAGAGACTCACATACACTTCTAAAAATTTAAAGATGGGTGGGGCCACTTAAAGGGCTCAACAAATAACAGCATTGTCTCCTCTTCCAGAGAACCTGGTGTCAACTACCAGCAAGTATATGATGGACCATCTCCAGTTCCAGGGGATCAGACAGACAGATAGACACACAGAGATAAGGATGGCTCTCCTGCCTGGTCTTTCTTTATTTCTCATCCATTTTAAAAAATGTTTATTTATATATTTATTTATTTATTTATTTATTTATTTATTTATTTATTTATTAGATATAAATACACTGTAGCTGTCTTCAGACACTCCAGAAGAGGGTGTCAGATTCTGGACAATCTAAATCCCTCTTAAGGTCTGCATATGATGTACATAAACACAGCCTCACATACACTTCTAAAAATTTAAGGATGGGTGGGGCGACTGAAAGGGCTCAACAATTAACAGCATTGTCTCCTCTTCCAGAGAACCTGGGATCAACTACCAGCAACTATATTGTGGCCCATCTCCAGTTCCCGGGGATCAGATAGACAGACAGACAGACAGACAGAGATATGGATGGAAGGCCTGCCTGGTCTTTCTTTCTTTCTTATCCTGTTTAAATAATGTTTATTTATTTATTTATTTATTTATTTATTTATTTATTTATTTATTAGATATAAGTACACTGTAGCTGTCTTCAGACACTCCAGTAGAGGGTGTCAGATTCTGATGACTCTAAATCCCTCTTCTGGTCTGCATATGATGTACATAAACACAGCCTCACATATACTTCTAAAAATTTAAACATGGGTAGGGCCACTGATAGGGCTCAACAAGCTGGCTGTGTTGGCGCACGCCTTTAATCCCAGCACTCGGGAGGCAGAGGCAGGCAGATTTCTGAGTTCGAAGCCAGCCTGGTCTACAAAGTGAGTTCCAGGACAGCCAGGGCTACACAGAGAAACCCTGTTTCCAAAAACAAAAAAAAAAAAAAAAAAAAAAAAAAAAAAAGAAAGGGCTCAACATTAACAGCATTGTCTCCTCCTCCAGAGAACCTGGGATCAACTACCAGCAACTATATGGTGGCCCATCTACAGTTCCAGGGGATTAGATAGACAGACAGACAGAAAGACAGAGATATGGATGGAAGGCCTGCCTGGTCTTTCTTTCTTTCTTATCATTTTTAAAAAATGTTTATTTATTTATTTATTTATTTATTTATTTATTTATTTATTTATTTATTAGATATAAATACACTGTAGCTGTCTTCTGACACTCCAGTAGAGGGTGTGAGATTCTGGAGAATCTAAATCATCTTATAATGTGCATAAGATGTACATAAACACAGCCTAAAGTATACTTCTAAAAATTTAAAGAAGTGTGGGGCCACTGAAAGGGCTCAACAATTAACAGCATTGTCTCCTCTTCCAGAGAACCTTGGATCAACTACCAGCAACTATATGGTGGCCCATCTCCAGTTCCCGGGGATCAGATAGACAGACAGACAGACAGACAGAGATATGGATGGTAGGCCTGCCTGGTCTTTCTTTCTTTCTTATCCTTTTAAAAAATGTTTATTTATGTATTTATTTATTTATCTATTTATTTATTAGACATCAGTACACTGTAGCTGTCTACAGACACTCCAGAAGAGGGTGTCAGATTCTGGAGAATCTAAATCCCTTTTATGGTCTGCATATGATGTACATAAACACAGCCTCACATACACTTCTAAATATTTAAAAATGGGTGGGACCACTGAAATGTCTCAACAATTAACAGCATTGTCTCCTCTTCCAGAGAACCTGGGATCAACTACCAGCAACTATATGGTGGCCCATATCCAGTATCAGAGGATCAGACAGACAGACAGACAGACAGACAGAGATAAGGATGGCAGGCCTGCCTAGTCTTTCTTTCTTTCTTATTCTTTTTAAAAAATGTTTATTTATTCATTCATTTATTTATTTATTTATTTATTTATTTATTTATTTATTTATGTATTTATTAGATATAAGTACACTGTAGCTGTCTGCAGACACTCCAGAAGAGGGTGTCAGATACTGGAGAATCTAAATCCCTCTTATGGTCTGCATATGATGTACATAAACAGAGACTCACATATACTTCTAAAAATTTAAAGATGGGTGGGGCCACTGAAAGGGCTCAACAATTAACAGCATTGTCTACTCTTCCAGAGAACCTGGGATCAACTACCAGCACCTATATGGTGGCCCATCTCCAGTTCCAGGGGATCAGACAGACAGAGAGACAGACAGACAGAGATAAGGATGGTAGGCCTGCCTGATTTTTCTTTCTTTCTTATCCTTTTTAAAAAATGTTTATTTATTTATTTATTTATTTATTTATTTATTTATTTATTTATATTTATTAGATATAAGTACACTGTAGCTGTCTTCAGACACTCCAGAAGAGGGTGTCAGATTCTGGAGAATCTAAATCCCTCTTATGGTCTGCATATGATGTACATAAACAGAGACTCACATACACCTCTAAAAATTTAAAGATGGGTGGGGCCACTTAATGGGCTCAAGAAATAACAGCATTGTCTCCTCTTCCAGAGAACCTGGTATCAACTACCAGCAAGTATATGATGTACCATCTCCAGTTCCAGGTGATCAGATAGACAGAGATAAGGATGGCACTCCTGCCTTGTCTTTCTTTATTTCTTATTCATTTTAAAAAATGTTTATTTATTTATTTATTTATTTATTAGATATAAATACACTGTAGCTGTCTTCAGACACTCCAGAAGAGGGTGTCAGATTCTGGACAATCTAAATCCCTCTTATGGTCTGCATATGATGTACATAAACACAGCCTCACATACACTTCTAAAAATTTAAGGATGGGTGGGGCGACTGAAAGGGCTCAACCATTAACAGCATTGTCTCCTCTGCCAGAGAAACTGGGATCAACTACCAGCAACAATATGGTGGCCCATCTCCAGTTCCCGGGGATCAGATAGACAGACAGACAGACAGACAGACAGTGATATGGATGGAAGGCCTGCCTGGTCTTTCTTTCTTTCTTATCCTGTTTAAATAATGTTTATTTATTTATTTATTTATTTATTTATTTATTTATTTATTTATTTATTTATTTATTAGATATAAGTTCACTGTAGCTGTCTTCAGACACTCCAGAAGAGGGTGTCAGATTCTGATGAATCTAAATCCCTCTTCTGGTCTGCATATGATGTACATAAACACGGCCTCATATACACTTCTAAAAATTTAAAGATGGGTAGGGCCACTGAAAGGGCTCAACATTAACAGCATTGTCTCCTCTTCTAGAGAACCTGGGATCAACTACCAGCAACTATATGGTGGCCCATCTCCAGTTCCCGGGGATCAGATAGACAGACAGACAGACAGACAGAGATATGGATGGCAGGCCTGCCTGGTCTTTCTTTCTAATCCTTTTTAAAAAATGTTTATTTATTTATTTATTTATTTATTTATTTATTTATTTATTTATTTATTAGATATAAGTACATTGTTGCTGTTCAGACACTCCAGTAGAGGGTGTCAGATTCTGGAGAATCTAAATCCCTCTTATGGTCTGCATATGATGTACATAAACACAGCCTCAAGTATACTTCTAAAAATTTAAAGAAGTGTGGGGCCACTGAAAGGGCTCAACAATTAACAGCATTGTCTCCTCTTCCAGAGAACCTTGGATCACTACCAGCAACTCTATGGTGGCCCATCTCCATTTCCCGGGGATCAGATAGACAGACAGACAGACAGACAGAGATATGGATGTACGGCCTGCCTGGTCTTTCTTTCTTTCTTATCCTTTTTCAAAAAATGTTTATTTATTTATTTATTTATTTATGTATATATTTATTAGATATAAGTACACTGTAGCTGTCTTCAGACACTCCAGAAGAGGGTGTCAGATTCTGGAGAATCTAAATCCCTCTTATGGTATGCATATGATGTACATAAACAGAGACTCACATACACTTCTAAAAATTTAAAGATGGGTGGGGCCACTTAAAGGGCTCAACAAATAACAGCATTGTCTCCTCTTCCGGAGAACCTGGTGTCAACTACCAGCAAGTATATGATGGACCATCTCTAGTTCCATGGGATCAGACAGACAGATAGACAGACAGAGATAAGGATGGCTCTCCTGCCTGGTCTTTCTTTATTTCTTATCCATTTTAAAAAATGTTTATTTATTTATTTATTTATTTATTTATTTATTTATTTATTTATTTATTTATCTATTTATTTATTAGATATCAGTACACTGTAGCTATCTTTAGACACTCCAGTAGAGGGTGTCAGATTCTGGAGAATCTAAATCCTCTTATAATGTGCATAAGATGTACATAAACACAGCCTAAAGTATACTTCTAAAAATTTAAAGAAGTGTGGGGCCACTGAAAGGGCACAACTATTAACAGCATGGTCTCCTATTCCAGAGAACCTTGGATCAACTACCAGCAACTATATGGTGGCCCATCTCCAGTTCCCAGGGATCAGATAGACAGACAGACAGACAGACAGAGATATGGATGGTAGGCCTGCCTGGTCTTTCTTTCTTTCTTATCCTTTTAAAAAATGTTTATTTATTTATTTATTTATTTATTTATTTATTTATTTATTTATCTATTTATTTATTAGATATGAGTACACTGTAGCTGTCTTCAGACACTCCAGAAGAGGGTGTCAGATTCTGGAGAATCTAAATCTCTTTTATGATCTGCATATCATGTACATAAACACAGCCTCATATACTCTTCTAAAAATTTAAAGATGAGTGGGGCCACTGAAAGGGCTCAACAATTAACAGCATTGTCTCCTCTTCCAGAGAACCTGGGTTCAACTACCACCAACTATATGGTGGCCCATCTCCAGTTACAGGAGATCAGACAGACAGACAGACAGACAGACAGAGATAAGGATGGCAGGCCTGCCTGGTCTTTCTTTTTTTCTTATCCTTTTAAAAAAATGTTTATTTATTTAATTATTCAGGTATTTATTACATATAAGTATACTGTAGCTGTCTTCAGACACTCCAGAAGAGGGTGTAGGATTCTGGAGAATCTAAATCCCTCTTATGGTCTGCATATGATGTATATAAACACAGCCTCATATATACTTCTAAAAATTTAAAGATGGGTGGGATCACTGGAAGGGCTCAACAATGAACAGCATTGTCTCCTCTCCAGAGAACCTGGGATGAAATACCAGCAACTATATGGTGGCCCATCTCGAGATCCAGGGTATCAGACAGATGTCAGACAGACAGAGAGACAGACAGAGATAAGAATGGCAGGCCTGCCTGGTCTTTCTTTCTTTCTTATCCTTTTAAAAATGTTTAATTATTTATTTATTTATGTATTTATTAGACATCAGTACACTGTAGCTGTCTTCAGACACTCCAGTAGAGGGTGTCAGATTCTGGAGAATCTAAATCCTCTTATAATCTGCATATGATGTACATAAACACAGCCTCAGGTATACTTCTAAAAATTTAAAGAAGTGTTGGGCCGCTGAAAGGGCTCAACAATTAACAGCATTGTCTCCTCTTCCAGAGAACCTTGGATCAACTACCAGCAACTATATGGTGGCCCATCTCCAGTTCCCGGGGATCAGATAGACAGACAGACAGACAGACATAGATATAGATTGAAGGCCTGCCTGGTCTTTCTTTCTTTCTTAACCCTTTTTAATAAATATTTATTTATTTATTTATTTATTTATCTATTTGTTTACTACATATAAGTAGACTGTAGCTGTCTTCAGACACTCCAGAAGAGGCTGTCAGATTCTGGAGAATCTAAATCTCTCTTATGGTCTGCTTATGATGTACATAAACACAGCCTCACATATACTTCTAAATATTTAAAGATGGATGGGACCACTGAAAGGTCTCAACAATTAACAGCATTGTCTCCTCTTCCAGAGAACCTGGGATCAACTACCAGCAACTATATGGTGGCCCATCTGCAGTTCCAGGGAATCAGACAGACAGACAGACAGAGAGAAATAAGGATGGCAGGCCTGCCTGGTCTTTCTTTCTTACTTATCCTGTTTAAAAAAATGTTTATTATTTATTTATTTATTTATTTATTTATTTATTTATTTACGTATTTATTATATATAAGTACACAGTAGCTGTCTTCAGACACTCCAGAAGAGGGTGTCAAATTCAGGAAAATCTAAATCCCTCTTATGGTCTGCATATGATGTACATAAACACAGACTCACATATACTTCTAAAAATTTAAAGATGGGTGGGGCCACTGAAAAGGCTCAACAATTAACAGCATTGGGTCCTCTTCCAGAGAACCTGGGATCAACTAACAGCACCTATATGGTGGCCCATCTCCAGTTACAGGGGATCAGACAGACAGACAGACAGACAGAGATAAGGATGGCAGGCCTGCCTGGTCTTGCTTTCTTTCTTATCCTTTAAAAAAATGTTTATTTACTTACTTATTTATTTATTTATTTATTTATTTATGTATTTATTAGATATAAGTACACTGTAGCTGTCCTCTGACACTCCAGTAGAGGGTGTCATATTCTGCAGAATCTAAATCCCTCTTATGGTCTGCATATGATGTACATAAACACAGCCTCACATATACTTCTCAAAATTTAAAGATGGGTGGGACCACTGAAAAAGCTCAACAATTAACAGCATTGTCTCCTCTTCCAGAGTACCTGGGATCAACTACCAGCAACTATATAGTGGCCTAACTCCAGTTCTCAGGGAATCAGACAGACAGACAGACAGAGAGAGATAAGGTTGGCAGGCCTGCCTGGTCTTTCTTTCTTTCTTATCCTTTTTAAAAAATGTTTATTTAATTATTTATTTATGTATTTATTAGATATAAGTACACAGTAGCTGTCTTCAGACACTCCAGAAGAGGGTGTCAGATTCTGGAGAATCTAAATCCCTCTTATGGTCTGCATATGATGTACATAAACACAGCCTCACATATACTTCTAAAAATTTAAAGATGGGTGGGACCACTGAATGGTCTCAACAATTAACAGCATTGTCTCCTCTTCCAGAGAGCCTGGGATCAACTACCAGCAACTATATGGTGGCCCATATCCAGTATCAGAGGATCAGACAGACAGACAGACAGACAGACAGAGATAAGGATGGCAGGCCTGCCAGGTCTTCTTTCTTTCTTATCCTTTTTAAAAAAATGTTTATTTATTTATTTATTTATTTATTTATGTATTTATTAGATATAAGTACACTCTAGCTGTCTTCAGACACTCCAGTAGAGGGTGTCAGATTCTGGAGAATCTAAATCCTCTTATAATCTGCATATGATGTACATAAACACAGCCTCAGGTATACTTCTAAAAACTTAAAGAAGTGTGGGGCCACTGAAAGGGCTCAACAATTAACAGCATTGTCTCCTCTTCCAGAGAACCTTGGATCAACTACAAGCAACTATATGGTGGCCCATCTCCAGTTCCCGGGGATCAGATAGACAGACAGACAGACAGACATAGATATAGATGGCAGGCCTGCCTGGTCTTTCTTTCTTTCTTATCCTTTTTAAAAAAAAGTTTATTTATTTATTTATTTATTTATCTATTTATTTACTAGATATAAGGAGACTGTAGCTTTCTTCAGACACTCCAGAAGAGGGTGTCAGATTCTGGAGAATCTAAATCTCTCTTATGGTCTGCTTATGATGTACATAAACACAGCCTCACATACACTTCTAAATATTTAAAGATGGGTGGGGCCACTTAAAGGGCTCAACAAATAACAGCATTGTCTCCTCTTCCAGAGAACATGGGATCAACTACCAGCAAGTATATGATGGACCATCTCCAGTTCCAGGGGATCAGACAGACAGATAGACAGACAGAGATAAGGATGGCACTCCTGCCTGGTCTCTCTTTATTTCTTATCCATTTTAAAAAATGTTTATTTATTTATTTATTTATTTATTTATTTATTTATTTATTAGATATAAATACACTGTAGCTGTCTTCAGACACTCCAGAAGAGGGTGTCAGATTCTGATGAATCTAAATCCCTCTTCTGGTCTGCATATGATGTACATAAACACAGCCTCACATACACTTCTAAAAATTTAAAGATGGGTAGGGCCACTGAAAGGGCTCAACAGTAACAGCATTTTCTCCTCTTCCAGAGAACCTGGGATCAACTACCAGCAACTATATGGTGGCCCATCTCCATTTCCAGGATCAGATAGACAGACAGACAGACAGACAGAGATATGGATGGCATGCCTGCCTGGTCTTTCTTTCTTGCTTATCCTTTTAAAAAATGTTTATTTATTTATTTACTTATTTATTTATTTATTTATTCATTTATTTATTTTTTTATGTATTTATTAGATATAAGTACACTGTAGCTGTCTTCAGATACTCCAGTAGAGGGTGTCAGAATCTGGAGAATCTAAACCCCTCTAATGGTCTGCATATGATGTACATAAACAGAGACTCACATATACTTCTAAAAATATAAAGATTGGTGGGGCCACTGAAAGGGCTCAACAATTAACAGCATTGTCTCCTCTTCCAGAGAACCTGGGACCAACTACCAGCAACTATATGGTGGCCCATCTCCAGTTCCAGGGGATCAGACAGACAGAGAGACAGACAGACAGAGATAAGGATGGCAGGCCTGCCTGGTCTTTCTTTCTTTCTTATCCTTTTTAAAAAATGTTTATTTATTTATTTATTTATGTATATATTTATTAGATATAAGTACACTCTAGCTGTCTTCAGACACTCCAGAAGAGGGTGTCAGATTCTGGAGAATCTAAATCCCTCTTATGGTATGCATATGATGTACATAAACAGAGATTCACATACACTTCTAAAAATTTAAAGATGGGTGGGGCCACTTAAAGGGCTCAACAAATAACAGCATTGTCTCCTCTTCCAGAGAACCTGGGATCAACTACCAGCAAGTATATGATGGACCATCTCCAGTTCCAGGGGATCAGACAGACAGATAGACAGACAGAGATAAGGATGGCACTCCTGCCTGGTCTCTCTTTATTTCTTATCCATTTTAAAAAATGTTTATTTATTTATTTATTTATTTATTTATTTATTTATTTATTAGATATAAATACACTGTAGCTGTCTTCAGACACTCCAGAAGAGGGTGTCAGATTCTGGACAATCTAAATCCCACTTAAGGTCTGCATATGATGTACATAAACACAGCCTCACATACACTTCTAAAAATTTAAGGATGGGTGGGGCGACTGAAAGGGCTCAACAATTAACAGCATTGTCTCCTCTTCCAGAGAACCTGGGATCAACTACCAGCAACTATATGGTGGCCCATCTCCAGTCCCCGGGGATCAGATAGACAGACAGACAGACAGACAGACAGACAGAGATATGGATGGAAGGCCTGCCTGGTCTTTCTTTCTTTCTTATCCTGTTTAAATAATGTTTATTTATTTATTTATTTATTTATTTATTTATTTATTTATTAGATATAAGTACACAGTAGCTGTCTTCAGACACTCCAGTAGAGGGTGTCAGATTCTGATGAATCTAAATCCCTCTTCTGGTCTGCATATGATGTACATAAACACAGCCTCACATACACTTCTAAAAATTTAAACATGGTTAGGGCCATTGAAAGGGCTCAACAAGCCGGGCGTGGTGGCAAACGCCTTTAATCCCAGCACTCGGGAGGCAGAGGCAGGCGGATTTCTGAGTTCCCGGCCAGCCTGGTCTACAAAGTGAGTTCCAGGACAGCCAGGGCTACACAGAGAAACCCTGTCTCAAAAAAACCAAAAAAAAAAAAAAAAAAAAAAAAGAAAGAAAGAAAGAAGGGGCTCAACATTAACAGCATTGTCTCCTCTTCCAGAGAACCTGGGATCAACTACCAGCAACTATATGGTGGCCCATCTCCAGTTCCAGGGGATCAGATAGACAGACAGACAGACAGACAGAGATATGGATGGCAGGCCTGCCAGGTCTTTCTTTATTTCTTATCCTGTTTAAATAATGTTTATTTATTTATTTATTTATATATTTATTTATTTATTTATTAGATATAAATACACTGTAGCTGTCTTCAGACACTCCAGTAGAGGGAGTCAGATTCTGGAGAATCTAAATCCTCTTATAATGTGCATATGATGTACATAAACACAGCCTCAAGTATACTTCTAAAAATTTAAAGAAGTGTGGGGCCACTGAAAGGGCTCAACAATTAACAGAATGGTCTCCTCTTCCAGAGAACCTTGGATCAACTACCAGCAACTATATGGTGGCCCATCTCCAGTTCCCGGAGATCAGATAGAAAGACAGACAGACAGAGATATGGATGGTAGGCCTGCCTGGTCTTTCTTTATTTCTTATCCTTTTAAAAAAATGTTTATTTATTTATTTATTTATTTATCTATTTATTTATTAGATATCAGTACACTGTAGCTGTCTTCAGATACTCCAGAAGAGGGTGTTAGATTCTGGAGAATCTAAATCCCTTTTATGGTCTGCATATGATGTACATAAACACAGCCTCACATACACTTCTAAATATTTAAAGATGGGTGAGACCACTGAAATGTCTCAACAATTAACAGCATTGTCTCCTCTTCCAGAGAACCTGGGATCAACTACCAGCAACTATATGGTGGCCCATATCCAGTATCAGAGGATCAGACAGACAGACAGACAGACAGACAGACAGAGATAAGGATGGCAGGCCTGCCTGGTCTTTCTTTCTTTCTTATCTTTTTAAAAAATGTTTATTTATTTATTTATTTATTTATTTATTTATTTATTTATTTATGTATTTATTCGATATAAGTACACATTAGCTGTCTTCAGTCACTTCAGAAGAGGGTGTCAGATTCTGGAGAATCTAAATCTCTCTTATGATCTGCATATCATGTACATAAACACAGCCTCACATACTCTTCTAAAAATTAAAAGATGAGTGGGGCCACTGAAAGGGCTCAACAATTAACAGCATTGTCTCTTCTTAAAGAGAACCTGGGTTCAACTACCACCAACTATATGGTGGCCGATCTCCAGTTACAGGAGATCAGACAGACACACAGACAGACAGACAGAGATAAGGATGGCAGGCCTGCCTGGTCTTTTTTTTTCTTATCCTTTTAAAAAAATGTTTATTTATTTAATTATTCAGGTATTTAATACATATAAGTATACTGTAGCTGTCTTCAGACACTCCAGAAGTGGGTGTAGGATTCTGGAGAATCTAAATCCCTCTTATGGTCTGCATATGATGTACATAAACACAGACTCACATATACTTCTAAAAATTTAAAGATGGGTGGGGCCACTGGAAAGGCTCAACAATTAACAGCATTGGGTCCTCTTCCAGAGAACCTGGGATCAACTACCAGCACCTATATGGTGGCCCATCTCCAGTTCCAGGGGATCAGACAGACAGACAGACAGACAGAGATAAGGATGGCAGGCCTGCCTGGTCTTTCTTTCTTTCTTATCCTTTAAAAAATGTTTATTTACTTATTTATTTATTTATTTATTTATTTATTTATTTATTTATTCATTTATGTATTTACTAGATATAAGTACACTGTAGCTGTCTTCTGACACTCCAGTAGAGGGTGTCACATTCTGCAGAATCTAAATCCCTCTTATGGTCTGCATATGATGTACATAAACACAGCCTCACATATACTTCAAAAATTTAAAGAAGGGTGGGGCCACTGAAAAAGCTCTACAAGTAACAGCATTGTCTCCTCTTCCAGAGTACCTGGGATCAACTACCATCCACTATATAGTGGCCCATCTCCAGTTCTCAGGGATCCGACAGACAGACAGACAGACAGACAGACAGACAGAGATAAGGATGGCAGGCCTGCCTGGTCTTTCTTTCTTTCTTATCCTTTGTAAAAAATGTTTATTTAATTATTTATTTATGTATTTATTAGATATAAGTACACAGTAGCTGTCTTCAGACACTCCAGAAGAGGGTGTCAGATTCTGGAGAATCTAAATCCCTCTTATGGTCTGCATATGATGTACATAAACACAGCCTCACATATACTTCTAAAAATTTAAAGATGGGTAGGACCACTGAAAGGGCTCAACAATTAACATCATTGTCTCCTCTTCCAGAGAACCTGGGATCAACTACCAGCAACTATATGGTGGCCCATCTGCAGTTCCAGGGGATCAGACAGACAGACAGACAGACAGAGATAAGGATGGCAGGCCTGCCTGGTCTTTCTTTCTTTCTTATCCTTTAAAAAATGTTTATTTATTTATGTATTTATTATATATAAGTACACTGTAGCTGTCTACAGACACTCCAGAAGAGTGTGTTAGATTCTAGAGAATCTAAATCCCTCTTATGGTCTGTGTATGATGTACATAAACACAGCCTCACATATACTGAGCTGAGGTGTCACAGGCCAACTGCTGGAATTTCTGAGTACCACCTAGAGAGAGAAAAGGTATGCTGTGGTTGTTTAATTTATGTATTTTATTATTTCTATTTGTTGTTTTGTTTTGTTTTATTTGTTTTTAGAGAAGGCCTCAGTCTGTAGCTCTGGCTGACCCAGGAGTGCCTACCTGTGTTAATTAGGGTTTCACAGCTGAGAACAGACACCAAGAGCAAGGTAAGGTTTAGAAAACCCGACCTTCAGTGGTGGCTCAAGCTCTTAATGAGAGCACTCTGTAGGCAGAGGCAGTAAGTTTCTGAGTTCGAGGCCACCCTGGTGAAAGACAGGGTTAGGCAGGGCTAGGGTAGGCTATAGGGTAGGCTATAGGGTAGGCTATAGGGTAGGCTATAGGGTAGGCTATAGGGTAGGCTATAGGGTAGGCTATAGGGTAGGCTATAGGGTAGGCTATAGGGTAGGCTATAGGGTAGGCTATAGGGGAAAGAAAGAAAGAAAGAAAGAAAGAAAGAAAGAAAGAAGGAAAGAAAGAAAGAAAGAAGGAAAGAAAGAAGGAAAGAAAGAAAGAAGGAAAGAAAGAAAGAAAGAAGGAAAGAAAGAAAGAAGGAAAGAAAGAAAGAAAGAAGGGAAGAAGGGAAGAAGGGAAGAAGGGAAGAAGGAAAGAAGGAAAGAAGGGAAGAAGGGAAGAAGGGAAGAAGGAAAGAAGGAAAGAAGGGAAGAAGGAAAGAAAGAAAGAAAGAAAGGAAAAAGGTTTTATAAAAAGTGTTAAAGTTTTTAAAAATTAAAAAAAAAATACCAGATCACCATCACACAGCATTGGCTGTCTTCAGGTGTATCCTTTCAGCCTCCAAAACAAAAAGCAATGGCTGGCTGTCTTCAGGTGTATCCTATTCTCCAGTCTTATTTCCAACCTAAGAGCTGGGCTGAGCTGCCTCATTATGTAATTGCAAACCTTCCTTGGTTTGTCTTTTCCATTTCTAAGACTAACAGGCCTTTTTCTATTTAGAGAATATGCTCATGACTGTACTTTAGATATAGTAAATATAACTGTTGCTTATAAAACTTGTTTTCTAGGAATTTTTAAAGGGCAATGGCAGAGTTTATTTTTTAAAAATATTTTGCATTTATTTATTTGTGTGAGTGATGAAGCTCAGGTCTTCAAACTCGTCAGGAGGTATGATTACCTCCCCTCTCTCTCAACCCCTCTCTCTCCTCTCTCAATGATTGTGTAAGAATGTTTTGCATGTGTATGCTGTGCCCACAGACTCCAGAACAGAGTATTAGATTCCCTGGAACTGGAGATGGGCCACCATATATAATACTGGTAATTGAGCCCAGGTTCTCTGGAAGAGGAGACAATGCTCTTAATTGTTGAGCCCTCTCTGTAGCCACATCTTTCTTTCTTTTTTTTTTTTTTTGAGTATATGTGAGGCTGTGTTTATATACATCATATGCAGACAATAAGAATGATTTAGATTCTTCAGAATCTGACACCCTCTTCTGGACTGTCTGAAGATAGCTACAGCATACTTAAATATAATAAATAAATAAATCTTTAAAAAGAAAAGGAAAAGTAAAAAAGAAAGAACAGGCCTGCCATATGAATGTTCATAGAGGAAAATGGAAGAGACCCCAATCTAACCTCAGCAGGGTGCTTCCTTCTGGATGGTAGCTCACAGTTTCATCCCAGCAAGACAGGCAAATCACTGAGTTCAAGGACAGTAAGGTTCAGGACAGCCAAGGTTAGGAAGGAAAAGGGTCTATGTTGAGAATACAAACCTACAAAACAACAACTAGGAAAAAGAAGTGACAGTGTAACTTGGGGTAGGGTACCAACAAGAGAAAGCTTTCTGTTACCACTTACAAACACCAGTAGCCTTGCACCCTTCTGCCCAGGTCCCTGCCTTCCTTTCTAGGAATTCTAAGGATGCCAGGGTGTGGGGGAATCCAGATTAACTTTTTAATAACAAAGACTTGGTCTTTGATGTCTATAGGAAGCCCTTCTCAGTGCCTTTAACTACCACTGAACTTTCAGGGCTGTGACTCAACTGTAACAAGGAACAGAGCTAAGAACCTGCAGCCTTTGAAAACAACTATTTTTTTAAAGTGGGGGACACAAATCAGCAGTAGAACCCCTCAGGTTCAGCCATAATACTTGTTAGGGAAACAGCCTCAATGTCCGGAGCTGAGGTCTCATGGGTGAACTGCTTCAAACTCTGAGTATCATTGAAAGAAAGAAAAGATATCATGTGGTTTCTTAATTTATTTATTTTATTATTTCTATTTTTTTGTTTTCTTTTGTTTTGTTTTAGAAAAGGCCTCAGTCTGTAGCTATGGCTGACCTAGGACAGACTACATGTGTTAATTAGGGTTTCACAGTTGAGAAACAGACCATACCTATGTAAGACTTAGAAAACCCAACAGTCAGTGGTGGCTCGAGCTCTTAATGAGAGCACTCTGGAGGCAGAGGCAGTCAGTTTCTGAGTTCGAGGCCAGCCTGGTTAAAGACAGGGATAGGCAGGGCTAGGCAAGGCAGGGCTGGGCTAGGCTAGGCTAGGCAAGGGGCTGGGCTAGGCAACGCAAGGGGCTAGGCTAGGCAACGCAAGGGGCTAGGCAAGACAGACAGACAGACAGAGAGAAAGACAGACAAGGATGGAAGCCTGCCTGGTTTTTCTTTCTTTCTTATCCCTTTTAAAAAATGTATATTTATTTATTTATTTATTTATTTATTTATTTATTTATTTATTTATGTATTTATTAGATAAAAGTACACTGTAGCTGTCTTCAGACACTCCAGAAGAGGGTTTCAGATTCTGGAGAATCTATATCCCTCTTATGGTCTGCATATGATGTACATAAACACAGCCTCACATATACTTCTAAAAATTTAAAGATGGGTAGGACCACTGAAAGGGCTCAACAATTAACATCATTGTCTCCTCTTCCAGAGAACCTGGGATCAACTACCAGCAACTATATGGTGGCCCATCTCCAGTTCCAGGGGATCAGACAGACAGACAGAGATACAGACAGATAGAGTTAAGGATGGCAGGCCTACCTGGTCTTTCATTCTTTCTTATCCTTTTAAAAAATGTTTATTTATTTATTTATTTATTTATTTATTTATTTATTTATTTATTCGATATAAGTACACTGTAGCTGTCTTCAGACACTCCAGAAGAGGGTGTCAGATTCTGGAGAATCTAAATCCCTCTTATGGTCTGCATATGATGTACATGAACACAGCCTCACATATACTTATAAAAATTTAAAGATGGGTGGGGCCACTGAAAGGGCTCAAAAAATTAACAGCATTGTCTCCTCTTCCAGAGAACCTGGGATCAACTACCAGCAACTATATGGTGGCCCATCTCCAGTTCCAGGCGATCAGACAGACAGACAGACATACAGACAAGGATGGCAGGCATTCCTGGTTTTTATTTCTTTCTTATCCGTTTAAAAAGGTTTATTTATTTATTTATGAATTTATTATATATAAGTACACTGTAGCTGTCTTCAGACACTCAGGAAGAGGGTGTCAGATTCTGGAGAATCTAAGTCCCTCTTATGATATGCATATGATGTACATAAAAACAGCTTCACATTTATTTCTAAAAATTTAAAGATGGGTGGGGCCACTGTGAGAGCTCAACAATTAACAGCATTGTCTCCTCTTCCAGAGAACCTGGGATCAACTACCAGCAACTATATGGTGGCCCATCTCCAGATCCAGGGGATCAGAGAGACAGACAGACAGACAGACAGACAAGGATGGCAGGCCTGCCAGGTTTTTCTTTCTTTCTTATCCTTTTTAAAACATGTTTATTTATTTATTTATTTATTTATGTATTTATTAGATATAAGTACACTGTAGCTGTCTTAGAACACTCCAGAAGAGGGTATCAGATTCTGGAGAATATAAATCCCTCTTATGGTCTACATACAATGTACATAAACACAGCCTCACATATATTTCTAAAAATTTAAAGATGTGTGGGGCCACTGAAAGGGCTCAACAATTAACAGCATTGTCTCCTCTTCCAGAGAACCTGGGATTAAACTACCAGCAACTATGTGGTGGCCCATCTCCAGTTCCAGGGGATCAGACAGACAGACAGACAGACAGACAGAGATAAGGATGGCAGGCCTGCTAGTCTTTATTTTTTTCTTATCCTTTTAAAAAAATGTTTATTTATTTATTTATATATTTATTTATTTATTTATTTATTTATTTATTTATTAGATATAAGTACACTGTAGCTGTCTTCAGACACTCCAGAAGAGGGTATCAGATTCTGGAGAATCTAAATACCTCTTATGGTCTGCATATGATGTACTTAACACAGCCTCACATATATTTCTAAAAATTTAAAGATGTGTGGGGCCACTGAAAGGGCTCAACAATTAACAGCATTGTCTCCTCTTCCAGAGAACCTGGATCAACTACCAGCAACTATATGGTGGCCCATCTCCAGTTCCAGGGAATCAGACAGACAGACAGACAGACAGATATAAGGATGGAAGGCCTGCCTGGATTTTCTTTCTTTATTATCCTTATTTAAAAATGTTTATTTGTTTATTTAAGTATTTATTAGCCATAAGTACACTGTAGCTGTCTTCAGACACTCCAGAAGAGGGTGTCATATGCTGGAGAATCTAAATCCCTCTTATGGTCTGCATTTGATGTACATAAACATAGCCTCACATATACTTCTAAAAATTTAAAGATGGGTGGGGCCACTGAAAGGTCTCAACAATTAACAGCATTGTCTCCTTTTCCAGAGAACCTGGGATCAACTACCAGCAACTATATGGTGTCCCATCTCCAGTTACAGGGGATCAGACAGACAGACAGACAGACAGAAAGTGATAAGGATGGCAGGCCAGCATGGTCTTTCTTTCTTTCTACTCCGTTTAAAAAAAATGTTTATTTATTTATTTATTTTATTTATTTATTTATTTATTTATTTATTTGTAATGTATTTATTAGATATAAGTACACAGTACTTGTCTTCAGACACTCCAGAAGAGGTTGTCAGATTCTGGAGAATCTAAATCCCTCTTATGGTCTGCATATGATGTACATAAACACAGCCTCACATATACTTCTAAAAATTTAAAGATGGGTGGGGCCACTAAAAGGGATCAACAATTAACAGCATTGTCTCCTCTTCCAGAGAACCTGGGATCAATAACCAGTAATTATATGGTGGCCCATCTCCAGTTCCAGGGGATCAGACAGACACACAGACAGACAGACAGAGATAAGGATGGCAGGCCTGCCTGGTCTTTCTTTCTTTCTTATCATTTTAAAAAACGTTTATTTATTTATTTATGTATTTATTAGATATAAGTACACTATAGCTATCTTCAGACACTCCAGAAGAGGGTGTTTGATTCTGCAAAACGTAAATCCCATTTATGTTCTGCATATGATGTACATAAACACAGCCTCACATATTCTTCTAAAAATTTAAAGATGGTTGGGGCCACTGAAAGGAACCAACAATTAACAGCATTGTCTCCTCTTCCAGAGAACCTGGGATCAACTACCAGCAACTATATGTTGGCCCATCTCCAGTTTCAGGGGATCAGACAGACAAACAGACAGACAGAAAGACAGAGATAAGGATGGCAGGCCTGCCTGGTCTTTCTTTCTTTCTTTCTTATCCTTTTTAAAAAATGTTTATTTATTTATTTATTTATGTATTTTTTAGATATAAGTACACTGTAGCTGTCTTCAGACACTCCAGAAGAGGGTGTCAGATTCTGGAGAATCTAAATCCCTCTTATGGTCTGCATATGATGTACATAAACACAGCCTCACATATACTTCTAAAAATTTAAAGATGGGTGGGGTCACTAAAGAAAGGGCTCAACAATTAACAGCATTGTCTCCTCTTCCAGAGAACCTGGGATGAACTACCAGCAACTATATGGTGGCCCATCTCCAGTTCCAGGGGATCAGACAGACCGACAGACAGACAGAGATAAGGATGGCAGGCGTGCCTGGTCTTTCTTTCTTTATTATACTGTTGAAAAAATGTTTATTTATTTATTTATTTATTTTTATTTATGTATTTATTAGATATAAGTACACTGTAGCTGTCTTCAGACACTTCAGAAGATGTTGTCAGATTCTTGAGAATCTAAATCCCTCTTATGGTCTGCATATGATGTACATAAACACAGACTCATATATACTTCTAAAAATTTAAAGATGTGTGGGGCCACTGAAAGGACTCAACAATTAACAGCATTGTCTCCTCTTCCAGAGAACCTCGGATCAACTACCAGCAAATATATGGGGCCCATTCCAGTTCCAGGGGATCAGACTGACAGACAGACAGACAGACAGACAGAGATAAGGATGGCAGGCCTGCTGGTCTTTCTTTTTTTCTTATCCTTTTTAAAAAATGTTTGTTTATTTACTTATTTATTTATTTATTTATTTATTCATTTATTTATTTATTTATTTATTTATTTATTTATTTATTTATTTATTTATTAGATATATGTACACTGTAGCTGTCTTCAGACACTCCAGAAGAGTGTGTCAGATTGTGGAGAATCTAAATCCCTCTTTTGGTCTGCATATGATGTACATAAACACAGACTCACATATACTTCTAAAAATTTCAAGATGTGTGGGGACACTGAAAGCGCTCAACAATTAACAGCATTGTCTCCTCTTCCAGAAAACCTGGGATCAACTACCAGCAACTATATGGTGGCCCATCTCCAGTTCCAGGGGATTAGACAGACAGACAGACAGAGATAAGGATGGCAGGCCTGCTGGTCTTTCTTTTTTTCTTATCCTTTTTAAAAAATGTTTATTTATTTATTTATTTATTTATTTATTTATTTATTTATTTATTTATTTATTAGATATATGTACACTGTATCCGTCATAGACACTCCAAAAGACGGTGTCAGATTCTGGAGAATCTAAATCCCTCTTACGGTCTGAATATGATGTAAATAAACACAGCATCACATTTACTTCTAGAAATTTAAAGATGAGTGGGGCCACTGAAAGGGCTGAACAAATAACAGAATTGTCTCCTCTTCAGAGTACCTGGGATCAACTACCAGCAACTATATGGTGGCCTATCTCCAGTTCCAGGAGATCAGACAGACAGACAGACAGAGAGACAGACAGACAGACATAGATAAGGATGACCGTCCAGCCTGGTCTTTCTTTCTATCTTATTCTTTTTAAAAAATGTTTGTTTATTTATTTATTTATTTATTTATGTATTTATTAGATATAAGTACACTTTAGCTATCTTCAGACACTCCAGAAGAGGGTGTCAGATTCTGGAGAATCTATATCCCTCTTATGGTCTGCATATGATGTACATAAACACAGCCTCACATATACTTCTAAAAATTTAAAGATGTGTGGGGCCACTGAAAGGTCTCAACAATTAACAGCATTGTCTACTCATCAGAGATCCTGGGATCAACTACCAGCAACTTTATGGTGGCCCATCTCCAGTTCCATGTTATCAGACAGACAGACAGAGAGACAAGGATAAGGATGGCAGGCCTGCCTGGTCTTTCTTTCTTTTTTATCCTTTTTAAAAAATGTTTATTTATTTATTTATGTATTTATTAGATATAAGTACAATGTAGCTGTCTTCAAACAATCCAGAAGAGGGTGTCAGATTCTGGAGAATCTAAATCCCTCTTATGGTCTGCATATGATGTACATAAACACAGCACAACTTTACTTCTAAAAATTCAAAGATGGGTTGGGCCACTGAAATGGCTCAACAATTAACAGCATTGTCTCCTCTTCCAGAGAGCCTGGGATCAACTACCAGTAACTATATGGTGGCCCATCTCCAGTACCAGGGTATCAAACAGACAGACAGACAGACAGAGATAAGGATGGCAGGCCTGCCTGGTCTTTCTTTCTTTCTTATCCTTTTTAAAAAAAATTATTTTTTATATATGTATTTATTAGATATAAGTACACTGTAGCTGTCTTTAGACACTGCAGAAGAGGGTGTCAGATTCTGGAGAATCTAAATCCCTCTTAGGGTCTGCATATGATGTACATAAACACAGACTCACATTTTCTTCTAAAAATTTAAAGATGGGTGGGGCCACTGAAAGGGCTCAACAATTAACAGCATTGTCTCCTCTTCCAGAGAACCTGGGATAAACTACCAGCAACACTATGGTGGCCCATCTCCAGTTCCAGGGTATCAGACAGACAGACAAACAGACAGAGATAAGGGTGGCAGGCCTGCCTGGTCTTTCTTTTTTCTTATCCTTTTTAAATAATGTTTTTTTAATTATTTATTTATGTATTTATTAGATATAAGTACACAGTAGCTGTCTTCAGACACTCCAGAAGAGGGTGTCAGATTCTGGAGAATCTAAATCCCTCTTATGGTCTGCATATGATGTACATAAACACAGCCTCACATATACTTCATAAAATTTAAAGATGGGTAGGACCACTGAAAGGGCTCAACAATTAACATCATTGTCTCCTCTTCCAGAGAACCTGGGATCAACTACCAGCAACTATATGGTGGCCCATCTGCAGTTCCAGGGTATCAGACAGACAGACAGACAGAAAGAGATAAGGATGGAGGCCTGCCTGGTCTTTCTTTCTTACTTATACTTTTTAGAAAATGTTTATTTATTTATTTATGTATTTATTAGATATAAGTACACTGTAGCTGTCTTCAAACACTCTAGAAGAGGGTCTCATCTTCTGGAGAATCTAAATCCCTCTTATGGTCTGCATATGATGTACATAAACACAGCCTCGCATATACTTCTAAAAATTTAAAGATGGGTGGGCCCACTGAAAAAGCTAAACAATTAACAGCATTGTCTCTTCTTCCAGAGAACGTGGGATCAACTACCAGCAACTATATGGTGGCCCATCTCAAGTTCCAGGGGATAAGACAGACAGACAGACAGACAGAGATAAGGATGGCAGGCCTGCCTGATTTTTCTTTCTTTCTTATCCTTTTTAAAAAATGTTTATTTATTTATTTATTTATTTATTTGTTTATTTATTTATGTATTTATTAGATATAAGTACACTGTAGCTGTCTTCAGACTCTCCAGAAGAGGGTGTCAGATTCTGGAGAATCTATATCCCTCTTATGGTTGCATATGATGTACATGAACACAGCCTCACATATACTTCTAAAAATTTAAAGATGTGTGGGGCCACTGAAAGGGCTCAACAATTAACAGCATTGTCTCCTCTTCCAGAGAACCTGAAATCAACTACCAGCAACTATATGGTGGCCCATCTCCAGTTCCAGGGGATCAGACAGACAGACAGACAGACAGTGATAAGGATGGCAGTCCTGCCTGGTCTTTCTTTCTTTCTTATCCTTTTTTAAAAAAAATGTTTGTTTATTTATTTATTTATTTATTAGATATAAGTACACTGTAGCTGTCTTCAGACACGCCAGAAGAGGGTGTCAGATTCTGGAATATCTAAATCCCTCTTATGGTATGTATATGATGTACATAAACACAGCCTCACATATACTTCTGAAAATTTAAAGATGGGTTGGGCTACTGAAAGGGCTCAACAATTAACAGCACTGACTCCTCTTCCAGAGAACCTGGGATCAACTACCAGCAACTATATGGTGGCCGATCTCGAGTCCAAGGGGATCAGACAGACTGTAGACAGACAGACAGACAGACAGAGATAAGGATTTCAGGCCTGCCTGGTATTTCTTTCTTTCTTATCCTGTTTAAAAAATGTTTATTTATTTATTTATTTATTTATTTATTTATTTATTTATTTATTTATTTGATATAAGTACACTGTAGCTGCCTTCAGACACTCCAGAAGAGGGTTTCAGATTCTGGAGAATCTAAATCACATTTATGGTCTGCATATGATGTACATAAACACAGCCCCACATATACTTCTAAATATTTAAAGATGGGTGGCGCCACTGAAAGGGCTCAACAATTAACATCATTTGCTCCTCTTCCAGAGAACCTGGGATAAACTACCAGCAACACTATGGTGGCCCATCTCCAGTTCCAGGGAATCAGACAGACAGACAGACAGAGATAAGGGTGGCAGGCCTGCCTGGTCTTTCTTACTTTCTTATCCTTTTTAAAAATGTTTATTTATTTATTTATTTATTTATTTATTTATTTATTCATTCATTCATTTATTTATTTATGCATTTATTAGATATAAGTAAACTGTAGCTGTCCTTAGACACTCAGGAAGAGGGTGTCAGATTCTGGAGAATCTAAATCCCTCTTATGGTCTGCATATGATGTACATAAAAACAGCCTCACATATACTTCTAAAAATTTAAAGATGGGTTGGCCACAGAAAGGGCTCAACAATTAACAGCATTGTCTCCTCTTCCAGAGAACCTTAGATAAACTACCAGCAACTATATGGTGGCCCATCTCCAGTTCCAGTGTATCACACAGACAGACAGAGAGACACACATAAATATGGAGGCCTGCCTGGTCTTTCTTTCTTTCTTATACTTTTTAAAAAATGTTTATTTATTTATTTATGTGTTTATTAGATATAAGTACACATTAGCTGTCTTCAGACACTCCAGAAGAGGGTGTCAGATTCTGGAAAATCTAAATCCCTCTTATGGTCTGCATATCATGTACATAAACACAGCCTCACATACACTTCTAAAAATTTAAAGATGGGTGGGGCCACTGAAAGGGCTCAACAATAAACAGCATTGTCTCCTCTTCCAGAGAACCTGGGATCAACTACCAGCAACTATATGGTGGCCCATCTCGAGTCCAAGGGGATCAGACAGACTGTAGACAGACAGACAGAGAGACAGAGATAAGGATGGCAGGCCTGCCTGGTCTTTCTTTCTTTCTTATCCTGTTTATAAAATGTTTATTTATTTATTTATTTATTTATTTATTTATTTATTTATTTATTTATTTGATATAAGTACACTGTAGTTGTCTTCAGACACTCCAGAAGAGGGTGTCAGATTCTGGAGAATCTAAATCACATTTATGGTCTGCATATGATGTACATAAACACAGCCTCACATATACTTCTAAATATTTAAAGATGGGTGGGGCCAATGAAAGGGCTCAACAATTAACAGCATTGTCTCCTCTTCCAGAGAACCTGGAATCAACTACCAGCAACACTATGGTGGCCAATCTACAGTTCCAGGGTATCAGACAGACAGACAGACAGACAGACAGAGATAAGGGTGGCAGGCCTGCCTGGTCTTTCTTACTTTCTTATCCTTTTTAAAAAATGTTTATTTATTTATTTATTTATTCATTTATTTATTTATGTATGTATTTATTAGATATAAGTAAACTGTAGCTGTCTTCAGACACTCCAGAAGAGGGTGTCAGATTCTGGAGAATCTAAATCCCTCTTATGGTCTGCATATGATGTACATAAACACAGCCACACATATACTTCTAAAAATTGAAAGATGGGTGGGGCTACAGAAAGGGCTCAACATTTAAAAGCACTGTCTCCTCTTCCAGAGAACCTTGGATAAACTACCAGCAACTATATGGTGGCCCACTTCCAGTTCCAGGGTTTCACACAGACAGACAGACAGACAGAGATAAGGGTGGCAGGCCTGCCTGGTCTTTCTTTCTGTCTTATCCTTTTAAAAAAATGTTTATTTATTTATTTATTTATTTATTTGTTTATTTATTTATTTATGTATTTATTAGATATAAGTACACTGTAGCTGTCTTCAGACACTACAGAAGAGGGTGTCAGTTTCTGGAGAATCTAAATCACTCTTATGGTCTGATTATGATGTACATAAACACAGCCTCAGATATACTTCTAAAAATTTAATGAAGGGTGGGGCCACTGAAAGGGCTCAACAATTTACAGCATTGTCTCCTCTTCCAGAGAACCTTGGATAAACTACCAGCAACTATATGGTGGCCCATATCCAGTACCAGAGGATCAGACAGACAGACAGACAGACAGACAGAGATAAGGATGGCAGGCCTGCCAGGTCTTTGTTTCTTTCTTATCCTTTTTAAAAAATGTTTATTTATTTATTTATTTATTTATTTATTTATTTATTTATGTATTTATTAGATATAAGTACACTGTAGCTGTCTTCAGACACTCCAGAAGAGGGTGCCAGATTCTGGAGAATTTAAATCACTCTTATGATCTGCATATGATGTACATAAATTCAGCCTCACATTTACTTCTAAAAATTTAAAGATGGCTGTGGCCACTGAAAGGACTGAACAATTAACATCATTGTCTCCTCTTCCAGAGAACTTGGGAAAAACTACCAGCAAATATATGGTGGCCCATATCCAGTTCCAGAGGATCAGACAGACAGACAGACAGACAGACAGACAGAGATAAGGATGGCAGGACTGCCTGATTTTACTTTCTTCCTTATCCTTTTTAAAAAATGTTTATTTATTTATTAATTTATTTATTTATGTATTTTTTAGATATAAGTACACTGTAGCTGTCTTAAGATCTCCAGTAGAGGGTGTCAGGTTCTGAAGAATCTAAAACAATCTTCTGGTCTGCATATGATGTACATAAACACAGCCTCAGATATACTTCTAAAAATTTAATGAAGGGTGGGGCCACTAAAAGGGCTCTACAATTAACAGCATTGTCTCCTCTTCCAGAGAACCTGGGATCAACTACCAGCAACTATATGGTGGCTCATCTCCAGTTCCCAGGGATCAGACAGACAGACAGACAGACAAACAGAGATATGGATGGCAGGCCTGCCTGGTCTTTCTTTTTTTCTTATCATTTAATTTAAAAAATGTTTATTTATTTATTTATTTATTTATTTATGTATTTATTATATATAAGTACACTGTAGCTGTCTTCAGACACTCCAGAAGAGGGTGTCAGATTATGGAGAATCTAAATCCCTCTTATGGCCTGCATATGATGTACATAAACAGAGCCTCACATACAGTTCTAAACATTTAAAGATGGGTGGGGCCATTGAAAGGGCTCAACAATGAACAGCATTGTCTCCTCTTCCAGAGAACCTCGGATCAACTACCAGCAACTATATGGTGGCCCATCCCCAGTTCCATGGGATCAGAACGACCGACAGACAGACAGACAAACAGAGATAAGGAAGGCAGGCCTGCCTGGTCTTTCTTTCTTTCTTATCCTTTTTAAAAAATGTTTATTTATTTATTTATTTATTTATTTATATATTTATTTATTTATTTATTAGATATAGGTACACTGTAGCTGTCTTCAGACTCTCCAGTAGAGGGTGTTAGAATCTGGAGAATCTGAATCCCTCTTATGGTCTGCATATGATGTACATAAACACAGCCTCACATATACTTATAAAAATTTAAAGAAGGTTGGGGCCACTCTAAAAGCTCAACAATTAACAACATTGTCTCCTCTTACAGAGAACCTGGGATAAACTACCAGCACCTATATGGTGGCCCATCTCCAGTCCAGTGGATCAGACAGACAGACAGACAGAGAGACAGAGATAAGGATGGCAGGCCTGCCTGGTCTTTCTTTATTTCTTATCCTTTAAAAAAATGTTTATTTATTTATTTATTTATTTATTTATTTATTTATTTATTTATTTATTAGATATAAGTACACTGTAGCCGTCTTCAGACACTCCAAGAGAGGGTGTCAGATTCTGGAGAATCTAAATCCCTCTTATGGTCTGCATATGATGTACATAAACACAGCCTCACATATACTTCTAAAAATTTAAAGATGGGTGGGACCACTGAAAGGGCTCAACAATTACCATCACTGTCTCCTCTTCCAGAGAACCTGGGATCAACTATCAGCAAGTATATAGTGGCCCACCTCCACGTCCAGGGGATCAGACAGACTGTCAGACAGACAGACAGACAGACAGAGATAAGGATGGCAGGCCTGCCTGGTCTTACTTTCTTTCTTATCCTGTTTATAAAATGTTTATTTATTTATTTATTTATTTATTTATTTATTTATTTATTTATTTATTTGATATAAGTACACTGTAGTTGTCTTCAGACACTCCAGAAGAGGGTGTCAGATTCTGGAGAATCTAAATCACATTTATGGTCTGCATATGATGTACATAAACACAGCCTCACATATACTTCTAAATATTTAAAGATGGGTGGGGCCAATGAAAGGGCTCAACAATTAACAGCATTGTCTCCTCTTCCAGAGAACCTGGAATCAACTACCAGCAACACTATTGTGGCCAATCTACAGTTCCAGGGTATCAGACAGACAGACAGACAACAGACAGACAGACAGACAGAGATAAGGGTGGCAGGCCTGCCTGGTCTTTCTTACTTTCTTATCCTTTTTAAAAAATGTTTATTTATTTATTTATTTATTCATTTATTTATTTATGTATGTATTTATTAGATATAAGTAAACTGTAGCTGTCTTCAGACACTCCAGAAGAGGGTGTCAGATTCTGGAGAATCTAAATCCCTCTTATGGTCTGAATATGATGTACATAAACACAGCCTCACATATACTTCTAAAAATTCAAAGATGGGTGGGGCTACAGAAAGGGCTCAACATTTAAAAGCACTGTCTCCTCTTCCAGAGAACCTTGGATAAACTACCAGCAACTATATGGTGGCCCACTTCCAGTTCCAGGGTTTCACACAGACAGACAGACAGACAGAGATAAGGGTGGCAGGCCTGCCTGGTCTTTCTTTCTGTCTTATCCTTTTAAAAAAATGTTTATTTATTTATTTATTTATTTATTTGTTTATTTATTTATTTATGTATTTATTAGATATAAGTACACTGTAGCTGTCTTCAGACACTACAGAAGAGGGTGTCAGTTTCTGGAGAATCTAAATCACTCTTATGGTCTGATTATGATGTACATAAACACAGCCTCAGATATACTTCTAAAAATTTAATGAAGGGTGGGGCCACTGAAAGGGCTCAACAATTTACAGCATTGTCTCCTCTTCCAGAGAACCTTGGATAAACTACCAGCAACTATATGGTGGCCCATATCCAGTACCAGAGGATCAGACAGACAGACAGACAGACAGACAGAGATAAGGATGGCAGGCCTGCCAGGTCTTTGTTTCTTTCTTATCCTTTTTAAAAAATGTTTATTTATTTATTTATTTATTTATTTATTTATTTATTTATGTATTTATTAGATATAAGTACACTGTAGCTGTCTTCAGACACTCCAGAAGAGGGTGCCAGATTCTGGAGAATTTAAATCACTCTTATGATCTGCATATGATGTACATAAATTCAGCCTCACATTTACTTCTAAAAATTTAAAGATGGCTGTGGCCACTGAAAGGACTGAACAATTAACATCATTGTCTCCTCTTCCAGAGAACTTGGGAAAAACTACCAGCAAATATATTGTGGCCCATATCCAGTTCTAGAGGATCAGACAGACAGACAGAGATAAGGATGGCAGGACTGCCTGATTTTACTTTCTTCCTTATCCTTTTTAAAAAATGTTTATTTATTTATTAATTTATTTATTTATGTATTTTTTAGATATAAGTACACTGTAGCTGTCTTAAGATCTCCAGTAGAGGGTGTCAGGTTCTGAAGAATCTAAAACCATCTTCTGGTCTGCATATGATGTACATAAACACAGCCTCAGATATACTTCTAAAAATTTAATGAAGGGTGGGGCCACTGAAAGGGCTCTACAATTAACAGCATTGTCTCCTCTTCCAGAGAACCTGGGATCAACTACCAGCAACTATATGGTGGCTTATCTCCAGTTCCCAGGGATCAGACAGACAGACAGACAAACAGAGATATGGATGGCAGGCCTGCCTGGTCTTTCTTTTTTTCTTATCATTTAATTTAAAAAATATTTATTTATTTATTTATTTATTTATTTATGTATTTATTATATATAAGTACACTGTAGCTGTCTTCAGACACTCCAGAAGAGGGTATCAGATTATGGAGAATCTAAATCCCTCTTATGGCCTGCATATGATGTACATAAACAGAGCCTCACATACAGTTCTAAACATTTAAAGATGGGTGGGGCCATTGAAAGGGCTCAACAATGAACAGCATTGTCTCCTCTTCCAGAGAACCTCGGATCAACTACCAGCAACTATATGGTGGCCCATCTCCAGTTCCAGGAGATCAGACAGACAGACATACAGACAGTCAGAGATAAGGATGGCAGGCCTGCCTGGTCTTTCTTCCTTTCTTATCCTTTTGAAAAAATGTTTACTTATTTATTTATTTATTTATTTATTTATTTATTTATTTATTTATTTTATTAGATATAAGTACACTGTAGCTGTCTTCAGACACTCCAGAAAAGTGTGTCAGATTCTGGAGAATCTAAATCCCTTTTATGGTCTGCATATGATGTACATAAACACAGACTCATGTATACTTCTAAAAATTTAAAGATGGGTGGGGCCACTGAAAGGGCTCAACAATTAACAGCGTTGTCTCCTCTTCCAGAGAACCTGGGTCAACTACCAACAACTATATGGTGGCCCATCCCCAGTTCCATGGGATCAGAACGACAGACAGACAGACAGACAAACAGAGATAAGGAAGGCAGGCCTGCCTGGTCTTTCTTTCTTTCTTATCCTTTTTAAAAAATGTTTATTTATTTATTTATTTTTTTATTTATTTATTTATTTATTTATTAGATATAGGTACACTGTAGCTGTCTTCAGACTCTCCAGTAGAGGGTGTTAGCATCTGGAGAATCTGAATCCCACTTATGGTCTGCATATGATGTACATAAACACAGCCTCACATATACTTCTAAAAATTTAAAGAAGGTTGGGGCCACTCTAAAAGCTCAACAATTAACAACATTGTCTCCTCTTACAGAGAACCTGGGATAAACTACCAGCACCTATATGGTGGCCCATCTCCAGTCCAGTGGATCAGACAGACAGACAGACAGAGAGACAGAGATAAGGTTGGCAGGCCTGCCTGGTCTTTCTTTATTTCTTATCCTTTAAAAAAAATGTTTGTTTATTTATTTATTTAATAATTTATTTATTTATTAGATATAAGTACACTGTAGCCGTCTTCAAACACTCCAAGAGAGGGTGTCAGATTCTGGAGAATCTAAATCCCTCTTATGGTCTGCATATGATGTACATAAACACAGCCTCACATATACTTCTAAAAATTTAAAGATGGGTGGGACCACTGAAAGGGCTCAACAATTACCATCACTGTCTCCACTTCCAGAGAACCTGGGATCAACTATCAGCAAGTATATAGTGGCCCACCTCCACGTCCAGGGGATCAGACAGACTGTCAGACAGACAGACAGACAGACAGACAGAGATAAGGATGGCAGGCCTGCCTGGTCTTACTTTCTTTCTTATCCTTTTAAAAAATGTTTTTGTATGTATTTATTTATTTATTTATTTATTTATTTATTTATTTATTTATGTATGTATTTATTAGATATAAGTACAATGTAGCTGTCTTCACACACTTCAGAAGAGGGTGTCAGATTCTGGAGTATCTAAATCCCTCTTATGGTCTGCATATGATGTACATAAACACAGCCTCACATATACTTCTAAAAATTTAAAATGGGTGGGGCCACTGAAAGGGCTCAACAATTAACAGCATTGTCTCCTCTTCCGGAGAACCTGGGATCAACTACCAGCAACTATATGGTGGCCTATCTCCAGTTCCAAAGGATCATATAGAGAGAAAGACAGACAGAAAGAGATAAGGACGGCAGGCTTGCCTGGTCTTTCTTTCTTTCTTATCCTTTTTAAAAAATGTTTATTTATTTATTTATTCATGTATTTATTAGATATAAGTACACTGTAGCTATCTTCAGACACTCCAGAAGAGTGTGTCAGTTTATGGAGCATCTAAATCCCTCTTATGGTCTGCATATGATGTACATAAACACAGCCTCACATACACTTCTAAAAATTTAAAGATGGGTGGGGCCATTGAAAGGGCTCAACAATTAACAGCATTGTCTCCTCTTCCAGAGAACCTCTGATTAACTACCAGCAACTATATGGTGGCCCATCTCCAGTTCCAGGGGATCAGAGAGACAGACAGACAGTCAGATATAAGGATGGCAGGCCTGCCTGGTCTTTCTTTCTTTTTTATCCTTTTGAAAAAATGTTTACTTATTTATTTATTTATTTATTTATTTATTTATTTATTTATTAGATATAAGTACACTGTAGCTGTCTTCAGACACTCCAGAAGAGGGTGTCAGATTCTGGATAATCTAAATACCTCTTATGGTCTGCATATGATATACATAAACACAGACTCAAGTATACTTCTAAAAATTTAAAGATGGGTGGGGCCACTGAAAGGGCTCAACAATTAAGAGCGTTGTCTCCTCTTCCAGAGAACCTGGGATCAACTACCAGCAACTATATGGTGGCCCATCTCCAGTTCCAGGGGATCAGACAGACAGACAGAGAGACACACAGACAGAGATAAGGATGGCAGGCCTGCCTGGTCTTTCTTTCTTTCTTATCCTTTTTAAAACATGTTTACTTATTTATTTATTCATGTATTTATTATATATAAGTACACTGTAGTGTCTTCAGACACTCCAGAAGAGGGTGCAAGCTTCTGGAGAATCTAAATCACTCTTATGGTCTGAATATAATGTACATAAACACAGCCTCACAATTACTTCTAAAAATTTAAAGATGAGTGGCGCCACTGAAAGCGGTAAACAATTAACAGCATTATCTCCTCATTCAGAGAACCTGGGATCAACTACCAGCAACTATATGCTGGCCCATTTCCAGTACCAGAGGAAAAGACAGACAGACAGACAGACAGACAGACAGACAGACAGAGATAAGGATGGCAGGCCTCCCAGGTCTTTCTTTCTTTCTTATCTTTTTAAAAAATGTTTGTTTATTTATTTATTTATTTATTTATTTATTTATGTATTTATTAGATATAAGTACACTGTAGCTGTCTTCAGACACTCCAGAGAGGGTGTCAGATTCTGGAGATTCTAAATCCCTCTTATGGTCTGCATATGATGTACATAAACACAGCCGCACATATACTCCTAAAAATTTAAAGATGGGTGGGGCCACTGAAAGGGCTCACAATTAACAGCACTGACTCCTCTTCCAGAGAACCTGGGATCAACTACCAACAACTATATGGTGGCCTATCTTCAGTTCCAAAGGATCATATAGATAGACAGACAGACAGACAGAGATGAGGATGGCAGGCCTGCCTGGTCTTTCTTTCTTTCTTATCCAATTGAAAAAATGTTTACTTATTAATTAATTAATTAATTAATTAATTAATTAATTAATTTATTTATTAGATATAAGTACACTGTAGCTTTCTTCAGACATTCCAGAAGAGGGTGTCAGATTCTGGAGAAACTAATACCTCTTATGTTCTGCATATGATGTACATAAACACAGACTCAAGTATACTTCTAAAAATTTAAAGATGGGTGGGGCCACTGAATGGGCTCAACAATTAACAGCATTGTCTCCTCTTCCAGAGAACCTGGGATCAACTACCAGCAACTATATGGTGGCCCATCTGCAGTTCCAGGGGATCAGACAGACAGACAGACAGAGATAAGGAAGGCAGGCCTGCCTGGTCTTTCTTTCTTACTTATCCTGATTAAAAAATGTTTATTTATTTATTTATTTATTTATTTATTTATTTATGTATTTATTAGATATAAGTACACTATAGCTGTCTTCAGACACTCCAGAAGAGGGTGTCAGATTCTGAAGAATTTAAATCACTCCTAGGGTCTGCATATGATGTACATAAATACAGCCTCACATTTACCTCTAAAAATTTAAAGATGGTTGGGGCCACTGAAAGGGCTCAACAATTCACAGCATTGTCTCCTCTTCCAGAGAACCTGGGATCAACTACCAGCAACTATATGGTGGCCCATCTGCAGTTCCAGGGGATCAGACAGACAGACAGACAGAGATAAGGAAGGCAGGCCTGCCTGGTCTTTCTTTCTTACTTATCCTGATTAAAAAATGTTTATTTATTTATTTATTTATTTATTTATTTATTTATTTATTTATGTATTTATTAGATATAAGTACACTATAGCTGTCTTCAGACACTCCAGAAGAGGGTGTCATATTCTGAAGAATTTAAATCACTCTTAGGGTCTGCATATTATGTACATAAATACAGCCTCACATTTACCTCTAAAAATTTAAAGATGGTTGGGGCCACTGAAAGGGCTCAACAATTCACAGCATTGTCTCCTCTTCCAGAGAACCTGGGAAAAACTACCAGCAAATATATGGTGGCCCATATCCAGTTCCAGAGGATCCGACAGACAGACAGACAGACAGAGAGAGATAAGGATGGCAGGCCTGCCTGATTTTTCTTTCTTTCTTATCCTTTTTAAAAAATGTTTATTTATTTATTAATTAATTTATTTATGTATTTATTAGATATAAGTACACTGTAGCTGTCTTCAGACACTCCAGTAGAGGGTGTCAGATTCTAAAGAAATTAAAACCATCTTCTGGTCTGCATATGATGTACATAAACATAGCCTCAGATATACTTCTAAAAATTTAATGAAGGGTGGGGCCACTGAAAGGGCTCAACAATTAAAAGCATTATGTCCTCTTCCAGAGAACCTGGGATCAACGACCAGCAACTATATGGTGGCTCATCTCCAGTTCCCTGGGATCAGACAGACAGACAGACAGACAGACAAACAGAGATATGGATGGCAGGTTTGCCTGGTCTTTCTTTTTTTCTTATTCTTTGAAAAAATATTTATTTATTTATTTATTTATTTATTTATTTATTTATTTATTTATTTATTAGATATAAGTACACTGTAGCTGTCTGCAGACACTCCAGAAGAGGGTGTCAGATACTGGAGAATCTAAATCCTTCTTATGGTCTGCATATGATGTACATAAACACAGCCTCACATATAATTCTAAAAATTTAAAGATGGGTGGGACCACTGAAAGGGCTCAACAATTAACATCATTGTCTCCTCTTCCAGAGAACCTGGGATCAACTATCAGCTACTATATGGTGGCCCATCTGCAGTTCCAGGGGATCAGACAGACAGACAGACAGACAGACAGACAGAGATAAGAATGGCAGGCCTGCCATGTCTTTCTTTCTTACTTATTCTGTTTAAAAAATGTTTATTTATTTATTTATTTATTTATTTATTTATTTATTTATTTATTTATTTATTTATTAGATATAAGTACACTGTAGCTGTCTTCAGACAGTCCAGAAAAGGGTGTCAGATACTGGAGAATCTAAATCCCTCTTATGGTCTGCATATGAAGTACATAAACACAGCCTAACATACAGTTCTAAATATTTAAAGATGGGTGGGGACATTGAAAGGGCTCAACAATGAACAGCATTGTCTCCTCTTCCAGAGAACCTCGGCTCAACTACCAGCAACTATATGGTGGCCCATCTACAGTTCCAGGGGATCAGACAGACAGACAGACAGACAGACAGACAGACAGACAGAGATATGGATGGCAGGCCTGCCTGGTCTTTCTTTCTTTCTTATCCTTTGAAAAAATGTTTACTTATTTATTTATTTATGTATTTATTAGATATAAGTACACTGTAGCTGTCTTCAGACACTCCAGAAGAGGGTGTCAGAGTCTGGAGAATCTAATTCCCTCTTATGGCCTGCATATGATGTACATAAACACAGACTCACGTATACTTCTAAAAATTTAAAGATGTGTGGGGCCACTGAGAGTGCTCAAAAATTACCATGACTGTCTCCACTTCCAGAGAACCTGGGTTCAACTATCAGCAACTATATAGTGGCCCACCTCCAGTTCCAGGGGATCAGACAGACTGTCAGACAGACAGACAGACAGACAGACAGAGATAAGAATGGCAGGCCTGCCTGGTCTTTCTTTCTTTCTTATCCTGTTTTAAAAATGTTTATTTATTTATTTTTTTATGTATTTATGTATTTATTAGATATAAGTACACTGTAGCTGTCTTCAGACACTCCAGAAGAGGGTGTCAGATTCTGGAGAATCTAAATCCCTCTTATGGTCTGCATATGATGTACATAAATACAGCCTCACATTTACCTCTAAAAATTTAAAGATGGTTGGGGCCACTGAAAGGGCTCAACAATTCACAGCATTGTCTCCTCTTCCAGAGAACCTGGGATCAACTACCAGCAACTATATGGTGGCCCATCTGCAGTTCCAGGGGATCAGACAGACAGACAGACAGAGATAAGGAAGGCAGGCCTGCCTGGTCTTTCTTTCTTACTTATCCTGATTAAAAAATGTTTATTTATTTATTTATTTATTTATTTATTTATTTATTTATTTATTTATGTATTTATTAGATATAAGTACACTATAGCTGTCTTCAGACACTCCAGAAGAGGGTGTCAGATTCTGAAGAATTTAAATCACTCCTAGGGTCTGCATATGATGTACATAAATACAGCCTCACATTTACCTCTAAAAATTTAAAGATGGTTGGGGCCACTGAAAGGGCTCAACAATTCACAGCATTGTCTCCTCTTCCAGAGAACCTGGGATCAACTACCAGCAACTATATGGTGGCCCATCTGCAGTTCCAGGGGATCAGACAGACAGACAGACAGAGATAAGGAAGGCAGGCCTGCCTGGTCTTTCTTTCTTACTTATCCTGATTAAAAAATATTTATTTATTTATTTATTTATTTATTTATTTATTTATGTATTTATTAGATATAAGTACACTATAGCTGTCTTCAGACACTCCAGAAGAGGGTGTCATATTCTGAAGAATTTAAATCACTCTTAGGGTCTGCATATGATGTACATAAATACAGCCTCACATTTACCTCTAAAAATTTAAAGATGGTTGGGGCCACTGAAAGGGCTCAACAATTCACAGCATTGTCTCCTCTTCCAGAGAACCTGGGAAAAACTACCAGCAAATATATGGTGGCCCATATCCAGTTCCAGAGGATCCGACAGACAGACAGACAGACAGAGAGAGATAAGGATGGCAGGCCTGCCTGATTTTTCTTTCTTTCTTATCCTTTTTAAAAAATGTTTATTTATTTATTAATTAATTTATTTATGTATTTATTAGATATAAGTACACTGTAGCTGTCTTCAGACACTCCAGTAGAGGGTGTCAGATTCTGAAGAAATTAAAACCATCTTCTGGTCTGCATATGATGTACATAAACATAGCCTCAGATATACTTCTAAAAATTTAATGAAGGGTGGGGCCACTGAAAGGGCTCAACAATTAAAAGCATTATGTCCTCTTCCAGAGAACCTGGGATCAACGACCAGCAACTATATGGTGGCTCATCTCCAGTTCCCTGGGATCAGACAGACAGAGAGACAGACAGACAAACAGAGATATGGATGGCAGGTTTGCCTGGTCTTTCTTTTTTTCTTATTCTTTGAAAAAATATTTATTTATTTATTTATTTATTTATTTATTTATTAGATATAAGTACACTGTAGCTGTCTGCAGACACTCCAGAAGAGGGTGTCAGATACTGGAGAATCTAAATCCTTCTTATGGTCTGCATATGATGTACATAAACACAGCCTCACATATAATTCTAAAAATTTAAAGATGAGTGGGACCACTGAAAGGGCTCAACAATTAACATCATTGTCTCCTCTTCCAGAGAACCTGGGATCAACTATCAGCAACTATATGGTGGCCCATCTGCAGTTCCAGGGGATCAGACAGACAGACAGACAGACAGACAGAGATAAGGATGGCAGGCCTGCCATGTCTTTCTTTCTTACTTATCCTGTTTAAAAAATGTTTATTTATTTATTTATTTATTTATTTATTTATTTATTTATTTATTAGATATAAGTACACTGTAGCTGTCTTCAGACAGTCCAGAAAAGGGTGTCAGATTCTGGAGAATCTAAATCCCTCTTATGGTCTGCATATGAAGTACATAAACACAGCCTAACATACAGTTCTAAATATTTAAAGATGGGTGGGGACATTGAAAGGGCTCAACAATGAACAGCATTGTCTCCTCTTCCAGAGAACCTCGGCTCAACTACCAACAACTATATGGTGGCCCATCTATAGTTCCAGGGGATCAGACAGACAGACAGACAGACAGACAGACAGACAGACAGAGATATGGATGGCAGGCCTGCCTGGTCTTTCTTTCTTTCTTATCCTTTGAAAAAATGTTTACTTATTTATTTATTTATGTATTTATTAGATATAAGTACACTGTAGCTGTCTTCAGACACTCCAGAAGACGGTGTCAGAGTCTGGAGAATCTAATTCCCTCTTATGGCCTGCATATGATGTACATAAACACAGACTCACGTATACTTCTAAAAATTTAAAGATGTGTGGGGCCACTGAGAGTGCTCAAAAATTACCATGACTGTCTCCACTTCCAGAGAACCTGGGATCAACTATCAGCAACTATATTGTGGCCCACCTCCAGTTCCAGGGGATCAGACAGACTGTCAGACAGACAGACAGACAGACAGACAGAGATAAGAATGGCAGGCCTGCCTGGTCTTTCTTTCTTTCTTATCCTGTTTTAAAAATGTTTATTTATTTATTTTTTTATGTATTTATGTATTTATTAGATATAAGTACACTGTAGCTGTCTTCAGACACTCCAGAAGAGGGTGTCAGATTCTGGAGAATCTAAATCCCTCTTATGGTCTGCATATGATGTACATAAACACAGCCTCACATATAATTATAAAAATTTAAAGATGGGTGGGACCACTGAAAGGGCTCAACCATTAACATCATTGTCTACTCTTCCAGAGAACCTGGGATCAACTACCAGCAACTATATGGTGGACCATCTGCATTTCCAGGGGATCAGACAGACAGACAGACAGACAGAGATAAGGATGGCAGCCTTGCAAGGTCTTTCTTTCTTACTTATCCTCTTTAAAAAATGTTTATTTATTTATTTATTTATTTATTTATTTATTTATTTATTTATTTATGTATTTATTTGATATAAGTACACTGTAGCTGTCTTCAGACAGTCCAGAAAAGGGTGTCAGATTCTGGAGAATCTAAATCCCTCTTATGGTCTGCATATGATGTACATAATCACAGCCTCACAAATACTTCTAAATATTTAAAGATGGGTGGGGCCACTGAAAGGGCTCAACAATTAACAGCATTGTCTCCTCTTCCAGAGAACCTAGGAAAAACTAACAGCAAATATATGGAGGCCCATATGCAGTTCCAGAGGTTCAGACAGACAGACAGACAGACAGACAGAGATAAGGATGGCAGGCCTGCCTGATTTTTCTTTCTTTTTTATCCTTTATAAAAAATGTTTATTTATTTATTAATTTATTTATTTATGTATTTATTAGATATATGTACACTGTAGCTGTCTTCAGAAACTCCAGTAGACGGTGTCAGATTCTGAAAAATCTAAAACCATCTTCTGGTCTGCATATGATGTACATAAACACAGCCTCAGATATACTTCAAAAATTTTAATGAAAGGTGGGGCCACTGAAAGGGCTCAACAATTAACAGCATTATCTCCTCTTCCAGAGAACCTGGGATCAACTACCAGCAACTATATGGTGGCCCATCTCCAGTTCCAGAGGATCAGAAAGACAGACAGACAGACAGATATAAGGATGGCAGGCCTGCCTGGTCTTTCTTTCTTTCTTATCCTTTTGAAAAAATGTTTACTTATTTATTTATTTATGTATTTATTAGATATAAGTACACTGTAGCTGTCTTCAGACACTCCAGAAGAAGGTGTCAGATTCTGCAGAATCTAAATCCCTCTTATGGTCTGCATATGATGTACATAAACACAGCCTCACATATACTTCTAAAAATTTAAAGATGGGTGGGACCACTGAAAGGTCTCAACAATTAACAGCATTGTCTCCTCTTCCATAGAACCTGGGATCAACTACCAGCAACTATATGGTGGCCCATATCCAGTATCAGAGGATCAGACAGACAGACAGACAGACAAACAGACAGAGATAAGGATGGCAGGCCTGCCAGATCTTCTTTCTTTCTTATCCTTTTTAAAAAATGTTTATTTATTTATTTATTTATTTATTTATTTATTTATTTATTCGATATAAGTACACTGTAGCTGTCTTCAGACACTCCAGAAGAGGGTGTCAGATTCTGGAGAATCTAAATCCCTCTTATGGTCTGCATATGATGTACATGTACACAGCCTCACATATACTTATAAAAATTTAAAAATGGGTGGGGCCACTGAAAGGGCTCAACAATTAACAGCATTGTCTCCTCTTCCATAGAACCTGGGATCAACTACCAGCAACTATATGGTGGCCCATCTCCAGTTCCAGGCGATCAGACAGACAGACAGACATACAGACAAGGATGGCAGGCATTCCTGGTTTTTATTTCTTTCTTATCCGTTTAAAAAGGCTTATTTATTTATTTATGAATTTATTATATATAAGTACACTGTAGCTGTCTTCAGACACTCAGGAAGAGGGTGTCAGATTCTGGAGAATCTAAGTCCCTCTTATGATATGCATATGATGTACGTAAAAACAGCTTCACATTTATTTCTAAAAATTTAAAGATGGGTGGGGCCACTGTGAGAGCTCAACAATTAACAGCATTGTCTCCTCTTCCAGAGAACCTGGGATCAACTACCAGCAACTATATGGTGGCCCATCTCCAGATCCAGGGGATCAGAGAGACAGACAGACAGACAGACAGACAAGGATGGCAGGCCTGCCTGGTTTTTCTTTCTTTCTTATCCTTTTTAAAACATGTTTATTTATTTATTTATTTATTTATTTATTAGATATAAGTACACTGTAGCTGTCTTCAGACACTCCAGAAGAGGGTATCAGATTCTGGAGAATATAAATCCCTCTTATGGTCTACATACAATGTACATAAACACAGCCTCACATATATTTCTAAAAATTTAAAGATGTGTGGGGCCACTGAAAGGGCTCAACAATTAACAGCATTGTCTCCTCTTCCAGAGAACCTGGGATTAAACTACCAGCAACTATGTGGTGGCCCATCTCCAGTTCCAGGGGATCAGACAGACAGACAGACAGACAGACAGAGATAAGGATGGCAGGCCTGCTAGTCTTTATTTTTTTCTTATCCTTTAAAAAAAATGTTTATTTATTTATTTATTTATTTATTTATTTATTTATTTATTTATTTATTTATTTATTAGATATAAGTACACTGTAGCTGTCTTCAGACACTCCAGAAGAGGGTATCAGATTCTGGAGAATCTAAATACCTCTTATGGTCTGCATATGATGTACATAACACAGCCTCACATATATTTCTAAAAATTTAAAGATGTGTGGGGCCACTGAAAGGGCTCAACAATTAACAGCATTGTCTCCTCTTCCAGAGAACCTGGATCAACTACCAGCAACTATATGGTGGCCCATCTCCAGTTCCAGGGAATCAGACAGACAGACAGACAGACAGATATAAGGATGGAAGGCCTGCCTGGATTTTCTTTCTTTATTATCCTTATTTAAAAATGTTTATTTGTTTATTTAAGTATTTATTAGCCATAAGTACACTGTAGCTGTCTTCAGACACTCCAGAAGAGGGTGTCATATGCTGGAGAATCTAAATCCCTCTTATGGTCTGCATTTGATGTACATAAACATAGCCTCACATATACTTCTAAAAATTTAAAGATGGGTGGGGCCACTGAAAGGTCTCAACAATTAACAGCATTGTCTCCTTTTCCAGAGAACCTGGGATCAACTACCAGCAACTATATGGTGTCCCATCTCCAGTTACAGGGGATCAGACAGACAGACAGACAGACAGAAAGTGATAAGGATGGCAGGCCAGCATGGTCTTTCTTTCTTTCTTCTCCGTTTAAAAAAAATGTTTATTTATTTATTTTATTTATTTATTCATTTATTTATTTATTTTTAATGTATTTATTAGATATAAGTACACAATACTTGTCTTCAGACACTCCAGAAGAGGTTGTCAGATTCTGGAGAATCTAAATCCCTCTTATGGTCTGCATATGATGTACATAAACACAGCCTCACATATACTTCTAAAAATTTAAAGATGGGTGGGGCCACTAAAAGGGATCAACAATTAACAGCATTGTCTCCTCTTCCAGAGAACCTGGGATCAATAACCAGTAATTATATGGTGGCCCATCTCCAGTTCCAGGGGATCAGACAGACACACAGACAGACAGACAGAGATAAGGATGGCAGGCCTGCCTGGTCTTTCTTTCTTTCTTATCATTTTAAAAAACGTTTATTTATTTATTTATGTATTTATTAGATATAAGTACACTATAGCTATCTTCAGACACTCCAGAAGAGGGTGTTTGATTCTGCAAAACGTAAATCCCATTTATGTTCTGCATATGATGTACATAAACACAGCCTCACATATTCTTCTAAAAATTTAAAGATGGTTGGGGCCACTGAAAGGAACCAACAATTAACAGCATTGTCTCCTCTTCCAGAGAACCTGGGATCAACTACCAGCAACTATATGTTGGCCCATCTCCAGTTTCAGGGGATCAGACAGACAAACAGACAGACAGAAAGACAGAGATAAGGATGGCAGGCCTGCCTGGTCTTTCTTTCTTTCTTATCCTTTTTAAAAAATGTTTATTTATTTATTTATTTATGTATTTTTTAGATATAAGTACACTGTAGCTGTCTTCAGACACTCCAGAAGAGGGTGTCAGATTCTGGAGAATCTAAATCCCTCTTATGGTCTGCATATGATGTACATAAACACAGCCTCACATATACTTCTAAAAATTTAAAGATGGGTGGGGTCACTAAAGAAAGGGCTCAACAATTAACAGCATTGTCTCCTCTTCCAGAGAACCTGGGATGAACTACCAGCAACTATATGGTGGCCCATCTCCAGTTCCAGGGGATCAGACAGACCGACAGACAGACAGAGATAAGGATGGCAGGCGTGCCTGGTCTTTCTTTCTTTATTATACTGTTGAAAAAATGTTTATTTATTTATTTATTTATTTTTATTTATGTATTTATTAGATATAAGTACACTGTAGCTGTCTTCAGACACTTCAGAAGATGTTGTCAGATTCTTGAGAATCTAAATCCCTCTTATGGTCTGCATATGATGTACATAAACACAGACTCATATATACTTCTAAAAATTTAAAGATGTGTGGGGCCACTGAAAGGACTCAACAATTAACAGCATTGTCTCCTCTTCCAGAGAACCTCGGATCAACTACCAGCAAATATATGGGGCCCATTCCAGTTCCAGGGGATCAGACTGACAGACAGACAGACAGACAGACAGAGATAAGGATGGCAGGCCTGCTGGTCTTTCTTTTTTTCTTATCCTTTTTAAAAAATGTTTGTTTATTTACTTATTTATTTATTTATTTATTTATTCATTCATTTATTTATTTATTTATTTATTTATTTATTTATTTATTTATTTATTTATTAGATATAAGTACACTGTAGCTGTCTTCAGACACTCCAGAAGAGGGTGTCAGATTGTGGAGAATCTAAATCCCTCTTTTGGTCTGCATATGATGTACATAAACACAGACTCACATATACTTCTAAAAATTTCAAGATGTGTGGGGACACTGAAAGCGCTCAACAATTAACAGCATTGTCTCCTCTTCCAGAAAACCTGGGATCAACTACCAGCAACTATATGGTGGCCCATCTCCAGTTCCAGGGGATTAGACAGACAGACAGACAGAGATAAGGATGGCAGGCCTGCTGGTCTTTCTTTTTTTCTTATCCTTTTTAAAAAATGTTTATTTATTTATTTATTTATTTATTTATTTATTTATTTATGTATTTATTTATTAGATATATGTACACTGTATCCGTCATAGACACTCCAAAAGACGGTGTCAGATTCTGGAGAATCTAAATCCCTCTTACGGTCTGAATATGATGTAAATAAACACAGCATCACATTTACTTCTAGAAATTTAAAGATGAGTGGGGCCACTGAAAGGGCTGAACAATTAACAGAATTGTCTCCTCTTCAGAGTACCTGGGATCAACTACCAGCAACTATATGGTGGCCTATCTCCAGTTCCAGGAGATCAGACAGACAGACAGACAGAGAGACAGACAGACAGACATAGATAAGGATGACCGTCCAGCCTGGTCTTTCTTTCTATCTTATTCTTTTTAAAAAATGTTTGTTTATTTATTTATTTATTTATGTATTTATTAGATATAAGTACACTTTAGCTATCTTCAGACACTCCAGAAGAGGGTGTCAGATTCTGGAGAATCTATATCCCTCTTATGGTCTGCATATGATGTACATAAACACAGCCTCACATATACTTCTAAAAATTTAAAGATGTGTGGGGCCACTGAAAGGTCTCAACAATTAACAGCATTGTCTACTCATCAGAGATCCTGGGATCAACTACCAGCAACTTTATGGTGGCCCATCTCCAGTTCCATGTTATCAGACAGACAGACAGAGAGACAAGGATAAGGATGGCAGGCCTGCCTGGTCTTTCTTTCTTTTTTATCCTTTTTAAAAAATGTTTATTTATTTATTTATGTATTTATTAGATATAAGTACAATGTAGCTGTCTTCAAACAATCCAGAAGAGTGTGTCAGATTCTGGAGAATCTAAATCCCTCTTATGGTCTGCATATGATGTACATAAACACAGCACAACTTTACTTCTAAAAATTCAAAGATGGGTTGGGCTACTGAAATGGCTCAACAATTAACAGCATTGTCTCCTCTTCCAGAGAGCCTGGGATCAACTACCAGTAACTATATGGTGGCCCATCTCCAGTACCAGGGTATCAAACAGACAGACAGACAGACAGAGATAAGGATGGCAGGCCTGCCTGGTCTTTCTTTCTTTCTTATCCTTTTTAAAAAAATTATTTTTTATATATGTATTTATTAGATATAAGTACACTGTAGCTGTCTTTAGACACTGCAGAAGAGGGTGTCAGATTCTGGAGAATCTAAATCCCTCTTAGGGTCTGCATATGATGTACATAAACACAGACTCACATTTTCTTCTAAAAATTTAAAGATGGGTGGGGCCACTGAAAGGGCTCAACAATTAACAGCATTGTCTCCTCTTCCAGAGAACCTGGGATAAACTACCAGCAACACTATGGTGGCCCATCTCCAGTTCCAGGGTATCAGACAGACAGACAGACAGACAGAGATAAGGGTGGCAGGCCTGCCTGGTCTTTCTTTTTTCTTATCCTTTTTAAATAATGTTTTTTTAATTATTTATTTATGTATTTATTAGATATAAGTACACAGTAGCTGTCTTCAGACACTCCAGAAGAGGGTGTCAGATTCTGGAGAATCTAAATCCCTCTTATGGTCTGCATATGATGTACATAAACACAACCTCACATATACTTCATAAAATTTAAAGATGGGTAGGACCACTGAAAGGGCTCAACAATTAACATCATTGTCTCCTCTTCCAGAGAACCTGGGATCAACTACCAGCAACTATATGGTGGCCCATCTGCAGTTCCAGGGTATCAGACAGACAGACAGACAGAAAGAGATAAGGATGGAGGCCTGCCTGGTCTTTCTTTCTTACTTATACTTTTTAGAAAATGTTTATTTATTTATTTATGTATTTATTAGATATAAGTACACTGTAGCTGTCTTCAAACACTCTAGAAGAGGGTCTCATCTTCTGGAGAATCTAAATCCCTCTTATGGTCTGCATATGATGTACATAAACACAGCCTCGCATATACTTCTAAAAATTTAAAGATGGGTGGGCCCACTGAAAAAGCTAAACAATTAACAGCATTGTCTCTTCTTCCAGAGAACGTGGGATCAACTACCAGCAACTATATGGTGGCCCATCTCAAGTTCCAGGGGATAAGACAGACAGACAGACAGACAGAGATAAGGATGGCAGGCCTGCCTGATTTTTCTTTCTTTCTTATCCTTTTTAAAAAATGTTTATTTATTTGTTTATTTATTTATTTATTTGTTTATTTATTTATGTATTTATTAGATATAAGTACACTGTAGCTGTCTTCAGACTCTCCAGAAGAGGGTGTCAGATTCTGGAGAATCTATATCCCTCTTATGGTTGCATATGATGTACATGAACACAGCCTCACATATACTTCTAAAAATTTAAAGATGTGTGGGGCCACTGAAAGGGCTCAACAATTAACAGCATTGTCTCCTCTTCCAGAGAACCTGAAATCAACTACCAGCAACTATATGGTGGCCCAATTCCAGTTCCAGCGGATCAGACAGACAGACAGACAGACAGTGATAAGGATGGCAGTCCTGCCTGGTCTTTCTTTCTTTCTTATCCTTTTTTAAAAAAAATGTTTGTTTATTTATTTATTTATTTATTAGATATAAGTACACTTTAGCTGTCTTCAGACACGCCAGAAGAGGGTGTCAGATTCTGGAATATCTAAATCCCTCTTATGGTATGTATATGATGTACATAAACACAGCCTCACATATACTTCTGAAAATTTAAAGATGGGTTGGGCTACTGAAAGGGCTCAACAATTAACAGCACTGACTCCTCTTCCAGAGAACCTGGGATCAACTACCAGCAACTATATGGTGGCCGATCTCGAGTCCAAGGGGATCAGACAGACTGTAGACAGACAGACAGACAGACAGAGATAAGGATTTCAGGCCTGCCTGGTCTTTCTTTCTTTCTTATCCTGTTTAAAAAATGTTTATTTATTTATTTATTTATTTATTTATTTATTTATGTGATATAAGTACACTGTAGCTGCCTTCAGACACTCCAGAAGAGGGTTTCAGATTCTGGAGAATCTAAATCACATTTATGGTCTGCATATGATGTACATAAACACAGCCTCACATATACTTCTAAATATTTAAAGATGGGTGGCGCCACTGAAAGGGCTCAACAATTAACATCATTTGCTCCTCTTCCAGAGAACCTGGGATAAACTACCAGCAACACTATGGTGGCCCATCTCCAGTTCCAGGGAATCAGACAGACAGACAGACAGAGATAAGGGTGGCAGGCCTGCCTGGTCTTTCTTTCTGTCTTATCCTTTTTAAAAAATGTTTATTTATTTATTTATTTATTTGTTTATTTATTTATTTATGTATTTATTAGATATAAGTACACTGTAGCTGTCTTCAGACACTACAGAAGAGGGTGTCAGTTTCTGGAGAATCTAAATCACTCTTATGGTCTGATTATGATGTACATAAACACAGCCTCAGATATACTTCTAAAAATTTAATGAAGGGTGGGGCCACTGAAAGGGCTCAACAATTTACAGCATTGTCTCCTCTTCCAGAGAACCTTGGATAAACTACCAGCAACTATATGGTGGCCCATATCCAGTACCAGAGGATCAGACAGACAGACAGACAGACAGACAGAGATAAGGATGGCAGGCCTGCCAGGTCTTTGTTTCTTTCTTATCCTTTTTAAAAAATGTTTATTTATTTATTTATTTATTTATTTATTTATTTATTTATTTATGTATTTATTAGATATAAGTACACTGTAGCTGTCTTCAGACACTCCAGAAGAGGGTGCCAGATTCTGGAGAATTTAAATCACTCTTATGATCTGCATATGATGTACATAAATTCAGCCTCACATTTACTTCTAAAAATTTAAAGATGGCTGTGGCCACTGAAAGGACTGAACAATTAACATCATTGTCTCCTCTTCCAGAGAACTTGGGAAAAACTACCAGCAAATATATGGTGGCCCATATCCAGTTCCAGAGGATCAGACAGACAGACAGACAGACAGACAGACAGAGATAAGGATGGCAGGACTGCCTGATTTTACTTTCTTCCTTATCCTTTTTAAAAAATGTTTATTTATTTATTAATTTATTTATTTATGTATTTTTTAGATATAAGTACACTGTAGCTGTCTTAAGATCTCCAGTAGAGGGTGTCAGGTTCTGAAGAATCTAAAACCATCTTCTGGTCTGCATATGATGTACATAAACACAGCCTCAGATATACTTCTAAAAATTTAATGAAGGGTGGGGCCACTGAAAGGGCTCTACAATTAACAGCATTGTCTCCTCTTCCAGAGAACCTGGGATCAACTACCAGCAACTATATGGTGGCTCATCTCCAGTTCCCAGGGATCAGACAGACAGACAGACAAACAGAGATATGGATGGCAGGCCTGCCTGGTCTTTCTTTTTTTCTTATCATTTAATTTAAAAAATGTTTATTTATTTATTTATTTATTTATTTATGTATTTATTATATATAAGTACACTGTAGCTGTCTTCAGACACTCCAGAAGAGGGTGTCAGATTATGGAGAATCTAAATCCCTCTTATGGCCTGCATATGATGTACATAAACAGAGCCTCACATACAGTTCTAAACATTTAAAGATGGGTGGGGCCATTGAAAGGGCTCAACAATGAACAGCATTGTCTCCTCTTCCAGAGAACCTCGGATCAACTACCAGCAACTATATGGTGGCCCATCTCCAGTTCCAGGAGATCAGACAGACAGACATACAGACAGTCAGAGATAAGGATGGCAGGCCTGCCTGGTCTTTCTTCCTTTCTTATCCTTTTGAAAAAATGTTTACTTATTTATTTATTTATTTATTTATTTATTTATTTATTTATTAGATATAAGTACACTGTAGCTGTCTTCAGACACTCCAGAAAAGTGTGTCAGATTCTGGAGAATCTAAATCCCTTTTATGGTCTGCATATGATGTACATAAACACAGACTCATGTATACTTCTAAAAATTTAAAGATGGGTGGGGCCACTGAAAGGGCTCAACAATTAACAGCGTTGTCTCCTCTTCCAGAGAACCTGGGTCAACTACCAACAACTATATGGTGGCCCATCCCCAGTTCCATGGGATCAAAACGACAGACAGACAGACAGACAAACAGAGATAAGGAAGGCAGGCCTGCCTGGTCTTTCTTTCTTTCTTATCCTTTTTAAAAAATGTTTATTTATTTATTTATTTATTTATTTATTTATTTATTTATTTATTAGATATAGGTACACTGTAGCTGTCTTCAGACTCTCCAGTAGAGGGTGTTAGAATCTGGAGAATCTGAATCCCACTTATGGTCTGCATATGATGTACATAAACACAGCCTCACATATACTTCTAAAAATTTAAAGAAGGTTGGGGCCACTCTAAAAGCTCAACAATTAACAACATTGTCTCCTCTTACAGAGAACCTGGGATAAACTACCAGCACCTATATGGTGGCCCATCTCCAGTCCAGTGGATCAGACAGACAGACAGACAGAGAGACAGAGATAAGGTTGGCAGGCCTGCCTGGTCTTTCTTTATTTCTTATCCTTTAAAAAAAAAATGTTTGTTTATTTATTTATTTAATTATTTATTTATTTATTAGATATAAGTACACTGTAGCCGTCTTCAAACACTCCAAGAGAGGGTGTGAGATTCTGGAGAATCTAAATCCCTCTTATGGTCTGCATATGATGTACATAAACACAGCCTCACATATACTTCTAAAAATTTAAAGATGGGTGGGACCACTGAAAGGGCTCAACAATTACCATCACTGTCTCCACTTCCAGAGAACCTGGGATCAACTATCAGCAAGTATATAGTGGCCCACCTCCACGTCCAGGGGATCAGACAGACTGTCAGACAGACAGACAGACAGACAGAGATAAGGATGGCAGGCCTGCCTGGTCTTACTTTCTTTCTTATCCTTTTAAAAAATGTTTATGTATTTATTTATTTATTTATTTATTTATTTATTTATTTATTTATTTATGTATGTATGTATTTATTAGATATAAGTACAATGTAGCTGTCTTCACACACTTCAGAAGAGGGTGTCAGATTCTGGAGTATCTAAATCCCTCTTATGGTCTGCATATGATGTACATAAACACAGCCTCACATATACTGCTAAAAATTTAAAATGGGTGGGGCCACTGAAAGGGCTCAACAATTAACAGCATTGTCTCCTCTTCCGGAGAACCTGGGATCAACTACCAGCAACTATATGGTGGCCTATCTCCAGTTCCAAAGGATCATATAGAGAGAAAGACAGACAGAAAGAGATAAGGACGGCAGGCTTGCCTGGTCTTTCTTTCTTTCTTATCCTTTTTAAAAAATGTTTATTTATTTATTTATTCATGTATTTATTAGATATAAGTACACTGTAGCTATCTTCAGACACTCCAGAAGAGTGTGTCAGTTTATGGAGCATCTAAATCCCTCTTATGGTCTGCATATGATGTACATAAACACAGCCTCACATACACTTCTAAAAATTTAAAGATGGGTGGGGCCATTGAAAGGGCTCAACAATTAACAGCATTGTCTCCTCTTCCAGAGAACCTCTGATTAACTACCAGCAACTATATGGTGGCCCATCTCCAGTTCCAGGGGATCAGAGAGACAGACAGACAGTCAGATATAAGGATGGCAGGCCTGCCTGGCCTTTCTTTCTTTTTTATCCTTTTGAAAAAATGTTTACTTATTTATTTATTTATTTATTTATTTATTTATTTATTTATTTATTAGATATAAGTACACTGTAGCTGTCTTCAGACACTCCAGAAGAGGGTGTCAGATTCTGGAGAATCTAAATACCTCTTATGGTCTGCATATGATATACATAAACACAGACTCAAGTATACTTCTAAAAATTTAAAGATGGGTGGGGCCACTGAAAGGGCTCAACAATTAAGAGCGTTGTCTCCTCTTCCAGAGAACCTGGGATCAACTACCAGCAACTATATGGTGGCCCATCTCCAGTTCCAGGGGATCAGACAGACAGACAGAGAGACACACAGACAGAGATAAGGATGGCAGGCCTGCCTGGTCTTTCTTTCTTTCTTATCCTTTTTAAAACATGTTTACTTATTTATTTATTCATGTATTTATTATATATAAGTACACTGTAGTGTCTTCAGACACTCCAGAAGAGGGTGCAAGCTTCTGGAGAATCTAAATCACTCTTATGGTCTGAATATAATGTACATAAACACAGCCTCACAATTACTTCTAAAAATTTAAAGATGAGTGGCGCCACTGAAAGCGGTAAACAATTAACAGCATTGTCTCCTCTTTCAGAGAACCTGGGATCAACTACCAGCAACTATATGCTGGCCCATTTCCAGTACCAGAGGAAAAGACAGACAGACAGACAGACAGACAGACAGACAGACAGACAGAGATAAGGATGGCAGGCCTCCCAGGTCTTTCTTTCTTTCTTATCTTTTTAAAAAATGTTTATTTATTTATTTATTTATTTATTTATTTATTTATTTATGTATTTATTAGATATAAGTACACTGTAGCTGTCTTCAGACACTCCAGAGAGGGTGTCAGATTCTGGAGATTCTAAATCCCTCTTATGGTCTGCATATGATGTACATAAACACAGCCGCACATATACTCCTAAAAATTTAAAGATGGGTGGGGCCACTGAAAGGGCTCACAATTAACAGCACTGACTCCTCTTCCAGAGAACCTGGGATCAACTACCAACAACTATATGGTGGCCTATCTTCAGTTCCAAAGGATCATATAGATAGACAGACAGACAGACAGAGATGAGGATGGCAGGCCTGCCTGGTCTTTCTTTCTTTCTTATCCAATTGAAAAAATGTTTACTTATTAATTAATTAATTAATTAATTTATTTATTTATTTATTAGATATAAGTACACTGTAGCTTTCTTCAGACATTCCAGAAGAGGGTGTCAGATTCTGGAGAAACTAATACCTCTTATGTTCTGCATATGATGTACATAAACACAGACTCAAGTATACTTCTAAAAATTTAAAGATGGGTGGGGCCACTGAATGGGCTCAACAATTAACAGCATTGTCTCCTCTTCCAGAGAACCTGGGATCAACTACCAGCAACTATATGGTGGCCCATCTGCAGTTCCAGGGGATCAGACAGACAGACAGACAGAGATAAGGAAGGCAGGCCTGCCTGGTCTTTCTTTCTTACTTATCCTGATTAAAAAATGTTTATTTATTTATTTATTTATTTATTTATTTATGTATTTATTAGATATAAGTACACTATAGCTGTCTTCAGACACTCCAGAAGAGGGTGTCAGATTCTGAAGAATTTAAATCACTCCTAGGGTCTGCATATGATGTACATAAATACAGCCTCACATTTACCTCTAAAAATTTAAAGATGGTTGGGGCCACTGAAAGGGCTCAACAATTCACAGCATTGTCTCCTCTTCCAGAGAACCTGGGATCAACTACCAGCAACTATATGGTGGCCCATCTGCAGTTCCAGGGGATCAGACAGACAGACAGACAGAGATAAGGAAGGCAGGCCTGCCTGGTCTTTCTTTCTTACTTATCCTGATTAAAAAATGTTTATTTATTTATTTATTTATTTATTTATTTATTTATTTATTTATTTATGTATTTATTAGATATAAGTACACTATAGCTGTCTTCAGACACTCCAGAAGAGGGTGTCATATTCTGAAGAATTTAAATCACTCTTAGGGTCTGCATATTATGTACATAAATACAGCCTCACATTTACCTCTAAAAATTTAAAGATGGTTGGGGCCACTGAAAGGGCTCAACAATTCACAGCATTGTCTCCTCTTCCAGAGAACCTGGGAAAAACTACCAGCAAATATATGGTGGCCCATATCCAGTTCCAGAGGATCCGACAGACAGACAGACAGACAGAGAGAGATAAGGATGGCAGGCCTGCCTGATTTTTCTTTCTTTCTTATCCTTTTTAAAAAATGTTTATTTATTTATTAATTAATTTATTTATGTATTTATTAGATATAAGTACACTGTAGCTGTCTTCAGACACTCCAGTAGAGGGTGTCAGATTCTGAAGAAATTAAAACCATCTTCTGGTCTGCATATGATGTACATAAACATAGCCTCAGATATACTTCTAAAAATTTAATGAAGGGTGGGGCCACTGAAAGGGCTCAACAATTAAAAGCATTATGTCCTCTTCCAGAGAACCTGGGATCAACGACCAGCAACTATATGGTGGCTCATCTCCAGTTCCCTGGGATCAGACAGACAGACAGACAGACAGACAAACAGAGATATGGATGGCAGGTTTGCCTGGTCTTTCTTTTTTTCTTATTCTTTGAAAAAATATTTATTTATTTATTTATTTATTTATTTATTTATTTATTTATTTATTTATTTATTTATTAGATATAAGTACACTGTAGCTGTCTGCAGACACTCCAGAAGAGGGTGTCAGATACTGGAGAATCTAAATCCTTCTTATGGTCTGCATATGATGTACATAAACACAGCCTCACATATAATTCTAAAAATTTAAAGATGGGTGGGACCACTGAAAGGGCTCAACAATTAACATCATTGTCTCCTCTTCCAGAGAACCTGGGATCAACTATCAGCTACTATATGGTGGCCCATCTGCAGTTCCAGGGGATCAGACAGACAGACAGACAGACAGACAGACAGAGATAAGAATGGCAGGCCTGCCATGTCTTTCTTTCTTACTTATTCTGTTTAAAAAATGTTTATTTATTTATTTATTTATTTATTTATTTATTTATTTATTTATTAGATATAAGTACACTGTAGCTGTCTTCAGACAGTCCAGAAAAGGGTGTCAGATACTGGAGAATCTAAATCCCTCTTATGGTCTGCATATGAAGTACATAAACACAGCCTAACATACAGTTCTAAATATTTAAAGATGGGTGGGGACATTGAAAGGGCTCAACAATGAACAGCATTGTCTCCTCTTCCAGAGAACCTCGGCTCAACTACCAGCAACTATATGGTGGCCCATCTACAGTTCCAGGGGATCAGACAGACAGACAGACAGACAGACAGACAGACAGACAGACAGAGATATGGATGGCAGGCCTGCCTGGTCTTTCTTTCTTTCTTATCCTTTGAAAAAATGTTTACTTATTTATTTATTTATGTATTTATTAGATATAAGTACACTGTAGCTGTCTTCAGACACTCCAGAAGAGGGTGTCAGAGTCTGGAGAATCTAATTCCCTCTTATGGCCTGCATATGATGTACATAAACACAGACTCACGTATACTTCTAAAAATTTAAAGATGTGTGGGGACACTGAGAGTGCTCAAAAATTACCATGACTGTCTCCACTTCCAGAGAACCTGGGTTCAACTATCAGCAACTATATAGTGGCCCACCTCCAGTTCCAGGGGATCAGACAGACTGTCAGACAGACAGACAGACAGACAGACAGAGATAAGAATGGCAGGCCTGCCTGGTCTTTCTTTCTTTCTTATCCTGTTTTAAAAATGTTTATTTATTTATTTTTTTATGTATTTATGTATTTATTAGATATAAGTACACTGTAGCTGTCTTCAGACACTCCAGAAGAGGGTGTCAGATTCTGGAGAATCTAAATCCCTCTTATGGTCTGCATATGATGTACATAAACACAGCCTCACATATAATTTTAAAAATTTAAAGATGGGTGGGACCACTGAAAGGGCTCAACCATTAACATCATTGTCTACTCTTCCAGAGAACCTGGGATCAACTACCAGCAACTATATGGTGGACCATCTGCATTTCCAGGGGATCAGACAGACAGACAGACAGACAGAGATAAGGATGGCAGCCTTGCCAGGTCTTTCTTTCTTACTTATCCTCTTTTAAAAATGTTTATTTATTTATTTATTTATTTATTTATTTATTTGATATAAGTACACTGTAGCTGTCTTCAGACAGTCCAGAAAAGGGTGTCAGATTCTGGAGAATCTAAATCCCTCTTATGGTCTGCATACGATGTACATAATCACAGCCTCACAAATACTTCTAAACATTTAAAGATGGGTGGGGCCACTGAAAGGGCTCAACAATTAACAGCATTGTCTCCTCTTCCAGAGAACCTAGGAAAAACTAACAGCAAATATATGGTGGCCCATATGCAGTTCCAGAGGTTCAGACAGACAGACAGACAGACAGACAAAGATAAGGATGGCAGGCCTGCCTGATTTTTCTTTCTTTTTTATCCTTTATAAAAAATGTTTATTTATTTATTAATTTATTTATTTATGTATTTATTAGATATAAGTACACTGTAGCTGTCTTCAGAAACTCCAGTAGACGGTGTCAGATTCTGAAAAATCTAAAACCATCTTCTGGTCTGCATATGATGTACATAAACACAGCCTCAGATATACTTCAAAAATTTTAATGAAAGGTGGGGCCACTGAAAGGGCTCAACAATTAACAGCATTATCTCCTCTTCCAGAGAACCTGGGATCAACTACCAGCAACTATATGGTGGCCCATCTCCAGTTCCAGAGGATCAGAAAGACAGACAGACAGACAGATATAAGGATGGCAGGCCTGCCTGGTCTTTCTTTCTTTCTTATCCTTTTGAAAAAATGTTTACTTATTTATTTATTTATGTATTTATTAGATATAAGTACACTGTAGCTGTCTTCAGACACTCCAGAAGAAGGTGTCAGATTCTGCAGAATCTAAATCCCCCTTATGGTCTGCATATGATGTACATAAACACAGCCTCACATATACTTCTAAAAATTTAAAGATGGGTGGGACCACTGAAAGGTCTCAACAATTAACAGCATTGTCTCCTCTTCCATAGAACCTGGGATCAACTACCAGCAACTATATGGTGGCCCATATCCAGTATCAGAGGATCAGACAGACAGACAGACAGACAAACAGACAGAGATAAGGATGGCAGGCCTGCCAGGTCTTCTTTCTGTCTTATACTTTTTAAAAAATGTTTATTTATTTATTTATTTATTTATTTATTTATTTATTTATTTATTCGATATAAGTACACTGTAGCTGTTTTCAGACACTCCAGAAGAGGGTGTCAGATTCTGGAGAATCTAAATCCCTCTTGTGGTCTGCACATGGTGTACCTAAAGAGAGCCTCACATATACTTCAAAAATTTAAAGAAGGGTGGGGCCACTGAAAAAGCTCAACAATTAACAGCATTGTCTCCTCTTCCAGAGAACCTGGGATCAACTACCAGCAACTGTATGGTGTCCCATCTCCATTTCTCAGGGATCAGACAGACAGACAGACAGACAGAGCTAAGGAGGGCAGGCCTGCCTTTTCTTTCTTTCTTATCCTTTTAAAAAATGTTTATTTAATTATTTATTTATGTATTTATTAGATATAAGTACACAGTAGCTGTCTTCAGATACTCAAGAAGAGGGTGTCAAATTCAGGAAAATCTAAATCCCTCTTATGGTCTGCATACCTTCAGTGGTGGCTCAAGCTCTTAATGAGAGCACTCTGTAGGCATAGGCAGTCAGTTTCTGAGTTCGAGGCCACCCTGGTGAAAGACAGGGTTAGGCAGGGCTAGGGAAGGCTAGGGAAGGCTAGGGAAGGCTAGGGAAGGCTAGGGTAGGCTAGGCAAGGCTAGGGTAGGCTAGGGTAGGCTAGGGTAGGCTAGGGAAGGTTAGGGTAGGCTAGGGTAGGCTAGGGTAGGCTAGGGTAGGCTAGGGTAGGCTAGGGTAGGCTAGGGTAGGCTAGGGTAGGCTAGGGTAAGCTAGGGAAAGAAAGAAAGACAGAAAGAAAGAAAGGAAGAAAGAAAGAAAGAAAGAAAGAAAGAAAGAAAGAAAGAAAGAAAGAACGAAAGAAAGAAAGAAAGAAAGAACGAAAGAAAGAAAGAAAGAAAGAAAAAGGTTTTATAAAAAGTGTTAAAGTTTTTAAAAATTAAAAAAAAAATACCAGATCACCATCACACAGCATTGGCTGTCTTCAGGTGTATCCTTTCAGCCTCCAAAACAAAAAGCAATGGCTGGCTGTCTTCAGGTGTTTCCTATTCTCCAGTCTTATTTCCAACCTAAGAGCTGGGCTGAGCTGCCTCATTATGTAATTGCAAACCTTCCTTGGTTTGTCTTTTCCATTTCTAAGACTAACAGGCCTTTTTCTATTTAGAGAATATGCTCATGACTGTACTTTAGATATAGTAAATATAACTGTTGCTTATAAAACTTGTTTTCTAGGAATTTTTAAAGGGCAATGGCAGAGTTTATTTTTTAAAAATATTTTGCATTTATTTATTTGTGTGAGTGATGAAGCTCAGGTCTTCAAACTCGTCAGGAGGTATGATTACCTCCCCTCTCTCTCAACCCCTCTCTCTCCTCTCTCAATGATTGTGTAAGAATGTTTTGCATGTGTATGCTGTGCCCACAGACTCCAGAACAGAGTATTAGATCCCCTGGAACTGGAGATGGGCCACCATATATAATACTGGTAATTGAGCCCAGGTTCTCTGGAAGAGGAGACAATGCTCTTAATTGTTGAGCCCTCTCTGTAGCCACATCTTTCTTTTTTTTTTTTTTTGAGTATATGTGAGGCTGTGTTTATATACATCATATGCAGACAATAGGAATGATTTAGATTCTTCAGAATCTGACACCCTCTTCTGGACTGTCTGAAGATAGCTACAGCATACTTAAATATAATAAATATATAAATCTTTAAAAAGAAAAGGAAAAGTAAAAATGAAAGAACAGGCCTGCCATATGCATGTTCATAGAGGAAAATGGAAGAGACCCCAATCTAACCTCAGCAGGGTGCTTCCTTCTGGATGGTAGCTCACAGTTTCATCCCAGCAAGACAGGCAAATCACTGAGTTCAAGGACAGTAAGGTTCAGGACAGCCAAGGTTAGGAAGGAAAAGGGTCTATGTTGAGAATAAACCGACAAAACAACAACTAGGAAAAAGAAGTGACAGTGTAACTTGGGGTAGCGTACCAAAAAGAGAAAGCTTTCTGTTACCACTTACAAACAGCAGTAGACTTGCACCCTTCTGCCCAGGTCCCTGCCTTCCTTTCTAGGAATTCTAAGGATGCAAGGGGGTGGGGCAATCCAGATTAACTTTTTAATAACAAAGACTTGGTCTTTGATGTCTAGAGGAAGCCCTTCTCAGTGCCTTTAACTACCACTGAACTTTCAGGGCTGTGACTCAACTGTAACAAGGAACAGGGCTAAGAACCTGCAGCCTTTGAAAACAACTATTTTTTTAAAGAGGGGGACACAAATCAGCAGTAGAACCCCTCAGGTTCAGCCATAATACTTGTTAGGGAAACAGACTCAATGTCCAGAGCTGAGGTCTCATGGGTGAACTGCTTCAAGCTCTGAGTATCATTGAAAGAAAGAAAAGTTATCATGTGGTTGCTTAATTTATTTATTTTATTATTTCTATTTTTTGTTTTCTTTTGTTTTGTTTTAGAAAAGGCCTCAGTCTGTAGCTATGGCTGACCTAGGACAGACTACATGTGTTAATTAGGGTTTCACAGCTGAGAAACAGACCATAACTATGTAAGACTTAGAAAACCCAACAGTCAGTGGTGGCTTGAGCTCTTAATGAGAGCACTCTGGAGGCAGAAGCAGTCAGTTTCTGACTTCGAGGCCAGCCTGGTTAAAGACAGTGATAGGCAGGGCTAGGCAAGGCAGGGCTGGGCTAGGCTAGGCAAGGCAAGGGGCTAGGCTAGGCTACGCAAGGGGCTAGGCAAGACAGACAGACAGAGAGAAAGACAGACAAGGATGGAAGCCTGCCTGGTTTTTCTTTCTTCCTTATCCCTTTTAAAAAATGTTTATTTATTTATTTATTTATTTATTTATTTATTTATTTATTTATTTATTAGATATAAGTACACTGTAGCTGTCTTCAGACACTCCAGAAGAGTGTGTCAGATTCTGGAGAATCTAAATCCCTCTTATGGTCTGCATATGATGTACAAAAACACAGCCTCACATATACTTCTAAAAATTTAAAGATGGGTGGGGCCACTGAAAGGTCTCAACAATTAACAGCATTGTCTCCTCTTCCAGAGAACCTGGGATCAACTACCAGCAACTATAAGGTAGCCCATCTCCAGTTCCCGGGGATCAGACAGACAGACAGACAGACAGAGATAAGGATGGCAGGCCTGCCTGGTCTTTCTTTCTTACTTATCCTTTTTAAAACATGTTTATTTCTTTATTTATGTATTTATTAGATATAAGTACATTGTAGCTGTCTTCAGACACTCCAGAAGAGTGTGTCAGATTCTGGAGAATCTAAATCCCTCTTATGGTCTGCATATGATGTACATAAACACAGCCTCACATATACTTCTAAAAATTTAAAGATGGGTGGGGCCACTGTAAGGGCTCAACAATTAACAGCATTGTCTCCTCTTCCAGAGAACCTGGGATCAAGTACCAGCAAAAATATGGTGGCCCATCTCCAGTTTCAGGGGATCAGACAGACAGACAGACAAACAGACAAGGATGGCAGGCCTGCCTGGTTTTTCTTTCTTTCTTATCCTTTTTAAAACATGTTTATTTATTTATTTATGTATTTATTAGATATAAGTACACTGTAGCTGTCTTCAGATACTCCGAAGAGGGATCAGATTCTGGAGAATGTAAATCCCTCTTATGGTCTGCATATGATGTACATAAACACAGCCTCACAAATACTTCTAAAAATTTAAAGATGGGTGGTGCCACTGAAAGGGCTCAAAAATTTACAGCCTTGTCTCCTCTTGCAGAGAATCTGGGATCAACTACCAGCAACTATATGGTGGCCCACTCCAGTTCCAGGGTATCAGACAGACAGACAGACAGACAGAGATAAGGATGGCAGGCCTTCCTGGTCTTTCTTTTTTTCTTATCCTTTTTAATAATGCTTATTTATTTATTTATTAATTTATTTATGTATTTATTAGATATAAGTACACTGTAGCTGTCTTCAGACACTCCAGAAGAGAGTGTCAGATTCTGGAGAATCTAAATCCCTCTTATTGTCTGCATATGATGTACATAAACACAGCCTCACATTTACTTCTAAAAATTAAAGATGGGTGTTGCCACTGAACGGCTCAAAAATTAACAGCATTGTCTCCACTTCCAGAGAACCTGAGATCAACTACCAGCAACTATATGGTGGCCCATCTCCTGTTCCAGGGGATCAGACAGAGAGACAGACATACAGACAGATAGAGATAAGGATGGCAGGCCTGCTTCGTCTTTCTTTCTTTCTTATCCTTTTTAAGAAATGTTTATTTATTTATTTATGTATTTATTAGATATAAGTACACTGTAGCTGTCTTCAGACATCAGGAAGAAGGTGTCAGATTCTGGAGAATCTAAATCCCTCTTATGGTCTGAATATGATGTACATAAACACAGACTCACATTTACTTCCAAAAATTAAAGATGTGTGGGGCCACTGTATGGGCTCAACCATTAACAGCATTGTCTCCTCTTCCAGAGAACCTGGGATCTACTACCAGCAACTATATGGTGGCCCATCTCCAGTTCCAGAGGATCAGACAGAGAGACAGACAGACAGACATATAGAGATAACGATGGCAGGCCTGCCTGGTCTTTCTTTCTTATCCTTTTTAAGAAATGTTTATTTACTTATTTATGTATTTATTAGATAAAAGTACACTGTAGCTATCTTCAGACACTCCAGAAGAGGGTGTCAGATTCTGGAGAATCTAAATCCCTCTTATGGTCTGCATATGATGTACATAAACACAGCCTCACATATACTTCTAAAAATTTACAGATGGGTGGAGCCACTGAAAGGGCTCAACAATTAACAGCATTGTCTCCTCTTCCAGAGAACCTGGGTTCAACTTCATGCACCTATATGGTGGCCCATCTCCAGTTCCAGGGTATCAGACAGATAGACAGACAGACAGACAAAGAGACAGAGATAAGGAAGGCAGGCCTCCCTGGTCTTTCCTTCTTTCTTATCCTTTTTAAAAAATGTTTATTTATATATTTATTTATTTATTTATTTATTTATTTATTTATTTATTTATTAGATATAAGTACACTGTGTCTGTCTTCAGACACTCCAGAAGATGGTGTCAGATTCTGGAGAATCTAAATCCCTCTTATGGTCTGTATATGATGTACATAAACACAGCCTCACATATACTTCAAAAATTTAAAGATGTATGGGGTCACTGAAAGGGCTCAACAATTAACAGCATTATCTCCTCTTCCAGACAACCTGGGATCAACTACCAGCAAATATATGGTGGCTCATCTCCAGTTCTAAGGTATCAGACAGAAAGACAGACAGACAGACAGACAAGGGTGGCAGGCCTGCCTGGTTTTTTTTCTTTCTCATCCTTTTTAAAAATGTTTATTTATTTATTTATGTATTTATTAAATATAAGTACACTTTAGCGGTCTTCAGACACTCCAGAAGAGGGTTTCAGATTCTGGAGAATCTAAATCCCTCTTATGGTCTGCATATGATGTACATAAACACAGCCTCACATATACTTCTAAAAATTTAAAGATTGGTGGGACCACTGAAAGGGCTCAACAATTAAAATCACTGTCTCCACTTCCAGAGAACCTGGTATCAACTATCAGCAACTATATAGTGGCCCACCTCCAGTTCCAGGGGATCAGACAGACTGTCAGACAGACAGACAGAGATAAGGATGGCAGGCTTGCCTGGTCTTTCTTTCTTTCTTATCCTTTTGAAAAAATGTTTGCTTATTTTTTTATTTATGTATTTATTAGATATAAGTACACTCTAGCTGTCTTCAGACACTCCAGAAGACGGTGTCAGATTCTGGAGAATCTAAATCCCTCTTTTGGCCTGCATATCATGTACATAAACACAGACTCACGTATACTTCTAAAAATTTAAAGATGTGTGGGGCCACTGAGAAGAATGGGAGGGTAGGGAAGTGGGGGGAGGTATGGGGGACTTTTGGGATAGCATTGGAAATGTAATTGAGGAAAATATGTAATAAAAAAAAACAGTGAAAAACAAAACAAAACAATTAACAGCATTGTCTCCTCTTCTAGAGAATCTGGGATCAACTACCAGCAACTATATGGTGGCCCTTCTCCAGTTCCAGGGTATCAGACAGACAGACAGACAGACAGACAGACAGAGATAAGGATGGCAGGCCTGCCTGTTCTTTCTTTCTTTCTTATCCTTTTTAAAAAAATGTTTATTTATATATTTATTTATTTATTTATTTATTTATTTATTTATTTATTTATTAGATATAAGTAAACTGTAGCTATCTTTAGACACTCCAGAAGAGGGTGTCAGATTCTGGAGAATCTAAATCCCTCTTACGATCTGCATATGATGTATATAAACACAGCCTCACATTTTCTTCTAAAAATTTAAAGATGGGTGTGGATTGGAATAAGATGAGTAACCCTGAAAAAGTCAAAAAATGAAAAATCACACTGTAGGATTTGGAATATGGTGAGAAACCCTGAAAAAGTCGAAAAATGAGAAAAGCATGCAGGAGTACCTGGAATATGGTGAGAAACACTGAAAAAGTCTTAAATGAGAATATCACACTCTAGGACTTGGAATATGGTGAGAAACCCTGAAAATGTCGAAAAATGAGAAAATCATGCAGTAGGACCCAGAATATGGTGAGAAACCCTAAAAAAAATTCAAAAAATAAGAAAATCACGCAGTAGGACCTGGAAGCTGGTGAGAAACCCTGAAAAAGTCGAAAAATGAGAAAATCAATCTGTAGGATCTGGAATATGGTGAGAAACCCTGAAAAATTCGAAAAAAGCAAAAATCACACTCTAGGACTTGAAATATGTTGAGAAACCCTGAAAAAGTCAAAAAATGAGAAAATCACACTGTAGGACTTGGAATATGGTGAGAAACCCTGAAAAAGTCGAAAAATGAGAAAATCACACTGTAGGACTTGGAATATGGTGAGAAACCCTGAAAAAGTCGAAAAATGAGAAAATCACGCAGTAGGACCTGGGATTTGGTGAGAAACACTGAAAAAGTCTTAAAATAGAAAATCACACTGTAGTACTTGGAATATGGTGAAAAATACTGAAAAAGTCTTAAAATGAGAAAATCACACCTTAGGACCTGGAATATGGTGAGAAACCCTGAAAAGGTCAAAAAATGAGAAAAATCACACTGTAGTACATGGAATATGGGTAGAAACTCTGAAAAAGTCGCAAATTATAAAATGACAGTGTAGGGCCTGGAATATGTTGAGAAAACCTGAAATATTCGAAAAATGAGAAAATGACAATGTAGAACCTGGAATACCGTAAGAAACCCTGAAAAAGTTAAAAAATGAGAAAATCACACTCTAGGACTGGAATATGGTGAGAAACCCTGAAACATCGAATAATGAGAAAATCATGTAGTAAGACCTGGAAGCTGGTGAGAAACCCTGAAAAAGTCGAAAAATGAGAAAATCAAACTGTAGGACCTGGAATATGTTGAGAAACCCTGAAAAATACGAAAAAGGCAAAAATCACACTCTAGGACTTGGAATATGATGAGAAACCGTGAAAAAGTCAAAAAATGAAAAAATCACACTGTAGTACCTGGAATATGGTGAGAAACACTAAAAAAGTATTAAAATGAGAAAATCACCCAGTAGGACCTGGAATGAGGTGAGAAACCCTGAAACAGTCGAAATATAAGAAAATCAAACTTGTAGTACATGCAATATGGTGACAAACACTGAAAAAGTCGAAAAATGAGAATATCACACTCTAGGATTTGGAATATGATGAGAAAACCTGAAAAATTCAAAAAATGAGAAAATCACACTGTAGGACTTGGAATATGGTGAGAAACCCTGAAAAAGTCGAAAAATGAGAAAATCATGCACTAGGATCCAGAATATGATGAGAAACACAGAAAAAGTCTTAAAATGAGAAAATCACACTGTAGGACCTGGAATATGGTAAGAAACCCTGAAAATGTCGAAAAATGAGAAAATGACACTGTAGGAGCTGAAATATGGTGAGAAGTCATGAAAAAGTCAAAAAAAAAAAAAAAAGAAATACACACTTGTAGGACTTGCAATATGGTGATAGACCCTGAAAAAGTCTTAAAATGAGAAAATCACACTGTAGGACTTGGGATATGGTGAGAAACCCTGAAAAGGTCGAAAAATTAGAAAATCAAACTGTAGTACCTGGTATATGGTGAGAAACACTAAAAAAGTATTAAAATGAGAAAATCACACAGTAGGACCTGGAATATGGTGAGAAACCCTGAAACAGTTCAAAAATAAGAAAATAAAACTTGTAGTACATGCAATATGGTGAGAAACACTGAAAAAGTCGAAAAATGAGAATATCACACTCTAGGACTTGGAATATGATGAGAAACCCAGAAACAGTCTAAAAATGAGAAAATCACACTGTAGGACTTGGAATATGGTGAGAAACCCTGAAAAAGTCGAAAAATGAGAAAATCACACTGTAGTACCTAGAATATGGTGAGAAACACTGAAAAAGTCTAAAAATAAGATAAAACTTGTAGTACCTGAAATATGATGAGAAACCCTGAAAAAGTCAAAAAATTAGAAAATCAAATTGTAGGAACTGGAATATGCTGAGAATCCCTGAAAAATTCGAAAAATGCGAAAATCACACTCTAGGACTTGGAATACGATGAGAAACCCTGAAAAAGTCAAAAAATGAGAAAATCACACTGTAGTACCTGGAATATGGTGAGAAACACTGAAAAAGTCTAAAAATAAGATAAAACTTGTAGTACCTGAAATATGGTGAGGAACCCTAAAAAAGTCGAAAAATGAGAAAATCACACTGTAGGACTTCGAATATGATGAGAAACCGTGAAAAAGTAAAAAAATGAGAAAAATACACTGTAGGAGCTGGAATATGGAGAGAAACCCTGAAAAGGTTAAAAAATTAGAATATCACAATTGTAGGACCTCCAATATGGTGAGAAACCCTGAAAAAGTTGAAAAATGAGAAAACCACACTGTAGGACCTGGAATATGGTGAGAAACACTGAAAAATTCAAAAAATGAGAAAATCACACAGTAGGACCTAAATATGGTGAGAAACCCTGAAAAGGTCAAAAAATGAGAAAAATCACTCTGTAGTACATGGAATATGGGTAGAAACTCTGAAAAAGTCGCAAATTATAAAATGACAGTGTAGGGCCTGGAAAATGTTGAGAAAACCTGAAATATTCGAAAAATGAGAAAATGACAATGTAGAACCTGGAATACCGTAAGAAACCCTGAAAAAGTTAAAAAATGAGAAAATCACACTCTAGGACTGGAATATGGTGAGAAACCCTGAAACATCGAAAAATGAGAAAATCATGTAGTAGGACCCAGAATATGGTGAGAAATCCTGAAAAAAGTCGAAAAATGAGAAAATCACGCAGTAGGACCTGGAAGCTGTTGAGAAACCCTGAAAAAGTCGAAAAATGAGAAAATCAAACTGTAGGACCTGGAATATGTTGAGAAACCCTGAAAAATACGAAAAAGGCAAAAATCACACTCTAGGACTTGGAATATGATGAGAAACCGTGAAAAAGTCAAAAAATGAAAAAATCACACTGTAGTACCTGGAATATGGTGAGAAACACTAAAAAAGTATTAAAATGAGAAAATCACCCAGTAGGACCTGGAATGAGGTGAGAAACCCTGAAACAGATGAAATATAAGAAAATCAAACTTGTAGTACATGCAATATGGTGACAAACACTGAAAAAGTCGAAAAATGAGAATATCACACTCTAGGATTTGGAATATGATGAGAAACCCTGAAAAATTCAAAAAATGAGAAAATCACACTGTAGGACTTGGAATATGGTGAGAAACCCTGAAAAAGTCGAAAAATGAGAAAATCATGCACTAGGATCCAGAATATGATGAGAAACACAGAAAAAGTCTTAAAATGAGAAAATCACACTGTAGGACCTGGAATATGGTAAGAAACCCTGAAAATGTCGAAAAATGAGAAAATGACACTGTAGGAGCTGGAATATGGTGAGAAGTCATGAAAAAGTCAAAAAAAAAAAAAAAAAGAAATACACACTTGTAGGACTTGCAATATGGTGAGAGACCCTGAAAAAGTCTTAAAATGAGAAAATCACACTGTAGGACTTGGGATATGGTGAGAAACACTGAAAAGGTCGAAAAATTAGAAAATCAAACTGTAGTACCTGGTATATGGTGAGAAACACTAAAAAAGTATTAAAATGAGAAAATCACACAGTAGGACCTGGAATATGGTGAGAAACCCTGAAGCAGTTCAAAAATAAGAAAATAAAACTTGTAGTACATGCAATATGGTGAGAAACACTGAAAAAGTCGAAAAAGGAGAATATCACACTCTAGGACTTGGAATATGATGAGAAACCCAGAAAAAGTCTAAAAATGAGAAAATCACACTGTAGGACTTGGAATATGGTGAGAAACCCTGAAAAAGTCGAAAAATGAGAAAATCACACTGTAGTACCTAGAATATGGTGAGAAACACTGAAAAAGTCTAAAAATAAGATAAAACTTGTAGTACCTGAAATATGATGAGAAACCCTGAAAAAGTCAAAAAATTAGAAAATCAAATTGTAGGAACTGGAATATGCTGAGAATCCCTGAAAAATTCGAAAAATGCGAAAATCACACTCTAGGACTTGGAATACGATGAGAAACCCTGAAAAAGTCAAAAAATGAGAAAATCACACTGTAGTACCTGGAATATGGTGAGAAACACTGAAAAAGTCTAAAAATAAGATAAAACTTGTAGTACCTGAAATATGGTGAGGAACCCTAAAAAAGTCGAAAAATGAGAAAATCACACTGTAGGACTTCGAATATGATGAGAAACCGTGAAAAAGTAAAAAAATGAGAAAAATACACTGTAGGAGCTGGAATATGGAGAGAAACCCTGAAAAGGTTAAAAAATTAGAATATCACAATTGTAGGACCTCCAATATGGTGAGAAACCCTGAAAAAGTTGAAAAATGAGAAAACCACACTGTAGGACCTGGAATATGGTGAGAAACACTGAAAAATTCAAAAAATGAGAAAATCACACAGTAGGACCTAAATATGGTGAGAAACCCTGAAAAGGTCAAAAAATGAGAAAAATCACACTGTAGTACATGGAATATGGGTAGAAACTCTGAAAAAGTCGCAAATTATAAAATGACAGTGTAGGGCCTGGAATATGTTGAGAAAACCTGAAATATTCGAAAAATGAGAAAATGACAATGTAGAACCTGGAATACCGTAAGAAACCCTGAAAAAGTTAAAAAATGAGAAAATCACACTCTAGGACTGGAATATGGTGAGAAACCCTGAAACATCGAAAAATGAGAAAATCATGTAGTAGGACCCAGAATATGGTGAGAAATCCTGAAAAAAGTCGAAAAATGAGAAAATCACGCAGTAGGACCTGGAAGCTGTTGAGAAACCCTGAAAAAGTCGAAAAATGAGAAAATCAAACTGTAGGACCTGGAATATGTTGAGAAACCCTGAAAAATACGAAAAAGGCAAAAATCACACTCTAGGACTTGGAATATGATGAGAAACCGTGAAAAAGTCAAAAAATGAAAAAATCACACTGTAGTACCTGGAATATGGTGAGAAACACTAAAAAAGTATTAAAATGAGATAATCACCCAGTAGGACCTGGAATGAGGTGAGAAACCCTGAAACAGTCGAAATATAAGAAAATCAAACTTGTAGTACATGCAATATGGTGACAAACACTGAAAAAGTCGAAAAATGAGAATATCACACTCTAGGATTTGGAATATGATGAGAAACCCTGAAAAATTCAAAAAATGAGAAAATCACACTTTAGGACTTGGAATATGGTGAGAAACCCTGAAAAAGTCGAAAAATGAGAAAATCATGCACTAGGATCCAGAATATGATGAGAAACACAGAAAAAGTCTTAAAATGAGAAAATCACACTGTAGGACTTGGGATATGGTGAGAAACACTGAAAAGGTCGAAAAATTAGAAAATCAAACTGTAGTACCTGGTATATGGTGAGAAACACTAAAAAAGTATTAAAATGAGAAAATCACACAGTAGGACCTGGAATATGGTGAGAAACCCTGAAGCAGTTCAAAAATAAGAAAATAAAACTTGTAGTACATGCAATATGGTGAGAAACACTGAAAAAGTCAAAAAATGAGAATATCACACTCTAGGATTTGGAATATGATGAGAAACCCTGAAAAATTCAAAAAATGAGAAAATCACACTGTAGGACTTGGAATATGGTGAGAAACCCTCAAAAAGTCGAAAAATGAGAAAATCATGCACTAGGATCCAGAATATGATGAGAAACACTGAAAAAGTCGAAAAAGGAGAATATCACACTCTAGGACTTGGAATATGATGAGAAACCCAGAAAAAGTCTAAAAATGAGAAAATCACACTGTAGGACTTGGAATATGGTGAGAAACCCTGAAAAAGTCGAAAAATGAGAAAATCACACTGTAGTACCTAGAATATGGTGAGAAACACTGAAAAAGTCTAAAAATAAGATAAAACTTGTAGTACCTGAAATATGATGATAGAAACCCTGAAAAAGTCAAAAAATTAGAAAATCAAATTGTAGGAACTGAATATGCTGAGAATCCCTGAAAAATTCGAAAAATGCGAAAATCACACTCTAGGACTTGGAATACGATGAGAAACCCTGAAAAAGTCAAAAAATGAGAAAATCACACTGTAGTACCTGGAATATGGTGAGAAACACTGAAAAAGTCTAAAAATAAGATAAAACTTGTAGTACCTGAAATATGGTGAGGAACCCCTTAAAAAAGTCGAAAAATGAGAAAATCACACTGTAGGACTTCGAATATGATGAGAAACCGTGAAAAAGTAAAAAAAATGAGAAAAATACACTGTAGGAGCTGGAATATGGAGAGAAACCCTGAAAAGGTTAAAAAATTAGAATATCACAATTGTAGGACCTCCAATATGGTGAGAAACCCTGAAAAAGTTGAAAATGAGAAAACCACACTGTAGGACCTGGAATATGGTGAGAAACACTGAAAAATTCAAAAAATGAGAAAATCACACAGTAGGAC